>NC_040027.1:29141233-29219929 GCF_000972845.2 Larimichthys crocea
AGCCTTCCTGAAAAATCTTATGTCAGGGTGCTAGACAGGAGATTCTGTCTCAGCTGTGAGAGGGGCGGCTCTTGCAGGATGCTTAAGGGAATAGGTGTCCATGACCATGCAGTGTACATGTGTTTTGTGGTATTTGGAAAAGATTTGTTGTCCTGTTGATTTAGGCATTTCTTTGACTGTGCTTCAGGAATGTGGGATTCTGTGGACATGACTGACAGCATGTAGAGGGGCAGTTTGAAGATGACTGTGTGGTTCAGATGAGGTTAGCACCTCTAAGTATAAGTACAAATGTAGATTGCATCTTTAAGTTAGATCAGGTTGCTTCTCCCAATGCAAAGCGTGATGAGAAAGTCTGATCCTGGCTTCAGCACAGCCAGCCAAACACTGCTGAAATGGGTGTGTGAATGCTGATCGTTGTGTTTCATAAGGTTACACAATGGTCGGACAAAGCCCCCCCTCTCAAAATTGACGTCAGTGATGATCAGTGGTGGTGCTGGCTATTCCCTCATCCCTTAATTACATTT
The DNA here is from genome assembly GCF_000972845.2 of Larimichthys crocea. Classification (NCBI taxonomy): domain Eukaryota; kingdom Metazoa; phylum Chordata; class Actinopteri; family Sciaenidae; genus Larimichthys; species Larimichthys crocea. Next base: position 29,141,758 of record NC_040027.1, read on the forward strand.
TAACTAGACAAAGAGCTTCTATGGTCTCACTACACATATAGGGGAATCTTCAGCAGATGACCTCGCATGTTTCATATTTTTGGACAACTGAGCATACAATCGTGTAGTCCTCAGTCTAGCAATAAATAATATGGAGCCCACAGCTGGTGCCCACCCAGTGCATCCCTGATATAAAATATAATACCTTTTATTAGCCTAATCATAAATTGGAACAAGAGCTACAGTGGAGAAAGTTGACTCTCTTAGGTGACAGAACAGTTGAAGGTTTACCAATGTCACCACCTCAGCACTTTTGGTAGGTTTCAGTCATCCCAGTTCTTTGTTTTTTTTAAAAATGTCAATGTTTTAAAGCCCTGTGCACTCCACCTCCTCTTCCCATGTGCCTGCCAACACGTCCGACTCGGCCGCTCTGCCCTGTGTCTCAAAAGACAATATTTGCCAGTGATGTCAACAGCAGCAGATCGTCAGTTGGCAAAACATCAGGACGAGTTAGTCCTTAGTCCTTAATTTACATGAAAACAACAATCGTTCTGCTTGTTGAATGAATGTGGGTATGTTTGTTTTTTTTTACTGTGTGTGTGTGCACGTGCTTGCTGAGCCTGTAAACAGTAAATATATCCAGGCTACCTCAGAGAGTTCCCTCTTTCAAACACCACACTGCACACATACCTGTACATATGCACATACACACGTGATGCAGCTACTATAACCACAGTCCCCCACGTGTGTGTGTCTCACTCACACACACACAAAACTACTGACACATACATAATAGTCATGTCTTTTTTAAAGCCTCCATGTGCTGGAGGCGGAGGAGACAGACAGAAAGAGCCATAGAGAGACGGAGGAGGGGAAGGAGGGAGGGAGGAGTGTATCTGTAGAGAAGAGCGAGAACTCCGCTCTGACTCTTCATGTGGATTTGAAACAGCAGCTTTAGCGCGTCACGTCCAGCTCTCCCAACCGCATGAAACAGGAGTGTCACTGAGGAAATGACTCTCAAAGCCACACTACTTTGATCCCCTTTCTCTTTCTTCACCCTCTACTTGTTTTGGACTGGAAGCATGATGCCTAAACACCGGAGGAGGGCTTTCCTCCATCTGTCTGCGCGTCAGTGGAAACCTGGTGTGGTGTGGGGGAGAAGAGAGGAGCACACAGAGCAGAGGAGAAGAGGAGTACCGAGGAGGAGGAAGAGGAGGATTAGTGAAGAACACGCAGAAGGAGACAAAACAACCATAAACATGAGTTTACCGACTAACTGTGTGTGATGGCCCCCTCGGTCCAGGATCGCTACTTCAAGTGAGGAATGGAAATATCTGTGGGTCGCCGTGCGCCGTCAACCGGCCGATCGACATCGCTGCAGAAACGGAGGCGTAGGCCAGAGGCGGTTTTAATCCAGATGTTGTAGTTGCACAACTCTAAACACACAGTTCACAAGATTCACAGTTTTCCGTTGATAAACCACCTTAAACAACTAGAATGAAAATGACATAACTTCTGTAATTGAACTTTTGGAGATTTTGATTGGTAGCATCCAGCAGTGACTCCATATAGCGGCTTTATTCACTTAATCAAACAAGTAATACGGATTTATTCAAATTTGATAAGATGGGCCGTCATCATCCTTTCTAAACATCATAAAACCCTATTTAAATTATAGAAATATATATAGAATGAACAATATTTGTTAAAATGTCACGTTGTACATATTTTAAGCACATTTAATGAAAAGTATTTGAAAAAAGCTCAAAAATAAAATAACCACAATCCTGTACCAAATTGCTGGCTAGTCAATAGGTTGTATTTTGTGACTGTGTATTTTTCACAGGATTACTACATTGTATTGTGAAGGGCTACTCAGACATATTCTCACCTTAGTTAATTTATGGGTATAATCAGTTATTTACCGTGATATCCTGTTAGTTCAGGTGTTTCAGTGGGGTCTCAGTGTGTAATTTTGTAGTGACCTTGCATCTGCTGTTACCTATCATTCTACTTGCAGTACAGTGTGTCTGTACATTGATATTGTTTTATTTAATCTCTAGTACTGCGTTTGTGACGACACCTACTTGACATTTTTCTTTATAGTGGTAATGTTTCATCAGTTGTAACAAGCATTCAAAATTAATTTAGCTGAATATCAAAATATCACAGTCAAGTGTAAGAGTTTGATTGGAAGATTGAACAAAGTCTCAGCCTCTTTACCCCTCAGGCAGAAATCATTTCAATCTAGGATGTCAAAATAGCATCCATAGTCAGTGTTAGTCTGCCAGGACAGTGGAGTTGAGACTCAGATTGAACACATGACCTGAGGTTCAGTTAAGGCTGTATCACCTCATGGTGGGTCATATGTCTCTCACACATAAAACACATTTCACAGAAATTAAAAAAAACTATCTGGGGAAAAGTATGAACTATAAATTTACAATTAACAGAGTAATAGTTTTATAGCAATTTCATTGCTATTTTATCAGTTAGAATTTTTTTTAGCATATGCTTAAAGAAAATGACAGACTTAGACCAGCCTAATGCATCACTAAACACAGACACACACACTCTCTGTTCCACTTACCAGATGAGTGTCTGCTGCCCTTAAGACTCACAGAAGGAAATGTGACTAATTTTGCAGCCGGCCTTTTCGAAAATCATGACGACATTTGCCCTGTCGTGTGGGGAGGGGGGATCAAAGTGCCTTTAAAATGTCCACCCCCCAATAAAAAAGCCTTCAAAGGGAAATTGCTAATGAACACCGAGTTGCGCGTATTTATAGGCCTGATGGATCAACCACATGTGTGTAATAACAGCAGTGAAAAAGCAGCGGAGAAAACTAGAGGTGCACACTATAATCGTCCAAATCCCTTTAACCCTGCACCCTGTGTAGTTTCCATTAATTCCTAGACGGAAAACCTCCTGCTTTCATCGTCATCGCTGTACCTCGTAAAGTTAGAAGCCTTTACGGTTAGTTTTGGCAAACAGAGATTGGAGTCCATCCGTGCAGACATTTAACTTCTGCTTTTACGGTTAAGGTACGAGTTCACTATGTGTGAAATGGCATTTCAGTCTTCTCCCTTTACTAAGTTCAGTTCATCTCATACCACTCAGTCATTGAGGGATCATATTGTCCTGTCCTTTAATTTTCGTTTGTACCGTCTTGATCTATCACAACCTATCACTATCACTGTGGCCCACATCACCTGTACTTGTCCTCTCATACATTGTCCTGTCCAGTTCTTACGTGTCCTGTCATTAAGTTTGGAGCAATAAGTAGATAAGTACTGATAAGATGAACATTTTTGAATTTTTTTTTTTTGCCATTTTTGTGGGAGTTAAGAAATGATGAATGAGTCAGAGTCTGACATCAGTCCTCATCATCATCATCAGCATCATCATCATCATCATCATCATCATCATCATCATCACTGATGCTGCAGGTCTATGGACAAAAAGAGCAATAACAGGTAGCATAGGACAAGACAGAAGTGACTAAAAAGTCCCTAAAAGCAATGTATGGTTTGTTTAATACAAAAAATAATTGACGAATCAAGATACCTCATGACTCATGGCTTTTTTATTATTATTTTTTTTTCATCTTATCAGTACTTACTACTTATTGCTCAAACCTAATGACAGGACACATAAGAACTGGACAGGACAATGTATGAGAGGACAAGTACAGGTGATGTGGGCCACAGTGATAGTGACAGGTTGTGATAGATCAAGACGGTACAGAAAATTAAAGGACAGGACAGAATATGATCCCTCAATGACTGAGTGGTATGAGATGAACTGAACTTAGTAAAAGGGAGAAGACAGAAATGCCATTTCACACATAAGTGAACTCGTACTTTAACCGTAAAAGCAGAAGTTAAATGTCTGCACGGATGGACTCCAATCTCTGTTTGCCAAAACTAACCGTAAAAGCTCTAACTTTACGAGGTACAGCGATGACGATGAAAGCAGGATGTTTCCGTCTAGGAATTAATGGAAACTACACAGGGTGCAGGGTTAAAGGGATTTGGACGATTATAGTGTGCACTCTAGTTTTCTCCGCTGCTTTTTCACTGCGTTATTACACACATGTGGTTGATCCATCAGGCCTATAAATACGCGCAACTCGGTGTTCATTAGCAATTTCCCTTTGAAGGCTTTTTTATTGGTGGGTTGACATTTTAAAGGCACTTTGATCCCCCCTCCCCACACGACAGGGCAAATGTCGTCATGATTTTCGAAAAGGCCGGCTGCAAAATTAGTCACATTTCCTTCTGTGAGTCTTAAGGCAGCAGACACTCATCTGGTAAGTGTGAACAGAGAGTGTGTGTGTCTGTGTTTAGTGATGCATTAGGCTGGTCTAAGTCTGTCATTTTCTTTTAAGCATATGCTTAAAAAAATTCTAACTGATAAAATAGCAATGAAATTGCTATAACTATTACTCTTGTTAATTGTTAAATTTATAGTTCATACTTTTCCCCAGATATATTTTTTTTATTTCTGTGAAATGTGTTTATGTGTGAGAGACATATGACCCACCATGAGGTGATACTAGCCTTAACTGAACCTCAGGTCATGTGTTCAATCTGAGTCTCAACTCCACTGTCCTGGCATAGCTAACACTGACTATGGATGCTATTTTGACATCCTAGATTGAAATGATTTCTGCCTGAGGGGTAAAGAGCTGAGACTTTGTTCAATCTTCCAATCAAACTTCTTACACTTGACTGTGATATTTTGATATTCAGCTAAATTAATTTTGAATGCTTGTTACAAACTGATGAAACATTACCACTATAAAGAAAAATATCAAGTAGGTCGTCACAAACGCAGTACTAAGAGATTAAATAAAACATATCAATGTACAGACACACTGTACTGCAAGTAGAAATGATAGGAATATCAGCAGATGCAAGGTCACTACAAATTACACACTGAGCACCACTGAAACACTGAATCTTAACAGGAATATCACAGTAAATAATGATTACAGTATACCCATAAATTAAATAAGGTGAGAATATGTACTGAGTAGCCCTTACACAATACAATGTAGTAATCCTGTGAAAAATACTACAGTCACAAATACAACCTATTGACTAGCCAGCAATTTGGTACAGGTATTGTGGTTATTCTATTTTTGAGCTTTATTCAAATACTTTTCATTAAATGTGCTTAAAATATGTACAAGTGACATTTTAAACAAATATTGTAACATTCTAATATATATTTCTATAATTTAAATAGGTTTTCATGATGTTTATGAAAAGGATGATGACGGCCCATCTTATCAAATTTGAATAAATACTATATAACTTTATTTATTAAGTGATAAAGACAAGACTATTGGAAGTCACTGCTGGGTGCTACACAATAAAAATCTCCAAAAAATAAAAGTTAATTTCACTAATATTACAGAAGTTATAGTCAACTTATTATAAGTTGTTTAAGTGTTTATCAACGGAAAAACTGTGAATCTTGTGAACTTGTGTGTTTAGAGTTGTGCAACTACAACATCTGGATTAAAACCGCATCTGGCCTACCGCCTCCGTTTCTGCACGATGTCGATCGGCCGGTTGACGGCGCACGGCGACCCACAGATATTTCCATTCCTCACTTTGAAGTAGCGATCCTGGACCGAGGGGGCCAGATACACACAGTTAGTCGGTAAACTCATGTTTATGGTTGTTTTTGTCTCCCTTCTGCGTTGTTCTTCACTAATCCTCCTCTTCCTCCTCCTCCAGGTACTCCTCTTCTCCTCTGCTCTTGTGTGTTCTCTCTTCTCCCTCCACACCACACCAGGTTTCCACTGACGCGCAGACAGATGGAGGAAAGCCCTCCTCGTGGTGTTTGAGCATCATGCTTCCAGTCCAAAACAAGTAGAGGGTGAAGAAAGGAAAGGGGATCAAAGTAGTGTGGCTTTGAGAGTCATTTCCTCAGTGACACTCCTGTTTCATGCGGTTTGGAGAGCTGGACGTGACGCGCTAAAGCTGCTGGTTTCAAATCCACACTGAAGAGTTCAGAGCGGAGTTCTCGCTCTTCTCTACAGATACACTCCTCCCTCCCTCCTTCCCTCCCTCCGTCTCTCTATGGCTCTTTCTGTCTGTCTCCTCCAGCCTCCAGCACATGGAGGCTTTAAAAAAAGACATGAACTATGTATGTATGTGCAGTATGTTTGTGTGTGTGTGTGAGTGAGACACACACACACGTGGGGGACTGTGGTTATAGTAGCTGCATCACGTGTGTATGTGCATATGTACAGTATGTGTGCAGTGTGTGTTTGAAAGACACACACCGAAGAGGGAAACTCTCTGAGGTAGCCTGGATATATTTACTGTTTACAGGCTCAGCAAGCACGTGCACACACACAGTAAAAAAGACAAAACATACACACATTCATTCAAGCAGAACTGATTGTTGTTTTCATGTAAATTAAGGACTAAGGACTAACTCGTCCTGATGATTTTGCCAACTGACCGATCTGCTGCTGTTGACATCACTGGCAAATATTTGTCTTTTGAGACACAGGGCAGACGGCCGAGTCGGACGTGTTGGCAGGCACATGGGAGAGGAGGTGGAGTGCACAGGGCTTTAAAACATTTGACATTTTAGAAAAAACAAAGAACTGGGATGACTGAATACCTACCAAAAGTGCTGAGGTGGTGACATTGGTAAACCTTCAACTGTTCTGTCAACCTAAGAGAGTCAACTTTCTCCACTGTAGCTCTTGTTCCAAGTTATGATTTAGGGCTAATAAAAGGTATTTATTTTTATATCAGGGATGCACTGGGTGGCACCAGCTGTGGGCTCATATTATTTTATTGCTAGACTGAGGACTACACTGAATGTATGCTCAGTTGTCCAAAAATATGAAAACAATGCGAGGTCATCTGCTGAAGATTCCCCTATATTGTAGTGAGACCATAGAAGCTCTTTGTCTAGTTAAAATGTAATTAAGGGATGAGTGAATAGCCAGCACCACCACTGATCATCACTGACGTCAATTCTGAGAGGGGGGGCTTTGTCCGACCATTTGTGTAACCTTATGAAACCAACGATTCAGCATTCACACTCATTTCATGCAGTGTTTGGCCGGCTGTGCTGAAGCCAGGGATCAGACTTCTCTATCACGCTTTGCATTTGGGAGAAGCAACCTGATCTAACTTAAAGATGCAATCTACATTTGTACTTATACTTAGAGGTGCTAACCCTCATCTGAACCACTACAGTCATCTTCAAACTGCCCCTCTACATGCTGTCAGTCATGTCCACCGAATCCCACATTCCTGAAGCACAGTCAAGAAGATGCCTAAATCAACAGGACAACAAATCTTTTCCAAATACACAAAACCCATGTACACTGCATGGTCATGGACACCTATTCCCTTTAAGCATCCTGCAAGAGCTGCCCCTCTCCACAGCTGAGACAGAATCTCCTGTCTAGCACCCTGACATAAGATTTTTCAAGGAAGCTAAGCAGTAAAATACCCTGATAGTTGGAGCAAACCCTGCAGACATCCAGGCCTCTACCTGGTGGTTGTTTCCCTACTCTCTATAAAATGACTATTCTCAAATGACATTGATTCACAGAGGTTCTCAAAGTGCCTCTCTGCATGTCTCACTTTGAAAAGTACATATTGTAAACTTTCCTAGATCCAATTTTTTTGTACTAACAAGTGCTGACTTAAAGTTGAACCCATGCAAAGGAACAACAAAGAGGATACATTTGTATTTGAACCACTGGTTGAACATCCTCCATGAGACTAAAGACAGACAGGAGGCATGAACTCAATAGTTCACTCAGAACTCCCTACTCCTGCTTTATTCCATGACTTTTTTTTCTTGGCATCCATTTAGTTCAAGTCCTTAATACTAAGAATCATCGCAGAAACAAGTATCAGGTTTTTCATTCTGTGATTTCCACTAACACATTCAGATGTTTACCATGTTTTAATTTTTTCCTTAGATAAACTAAACAAAAAACTCTGTACCCTTCCCATCAATGCTCTCCTCCCTCCTTGTGCAACGTGCTTGTGAAACATGTTGGACCTCGAAAACAGATGCAGGGGTGGAGGTTTGCTGAGAATGAGGTGTTTGTGAGGCCGCTGTGTAACCAAATCCACCAGCCAAATGACTTCTACGGTCCAGCTGGCTGCTGGCTCCTATGACAACATTACCGCTGGTAATGAGAATAAGCTGCAAGGGGAGTGTCATGTGTGCATGAGTGTGTCTGGGAGTGTGAGAAAGTGTTGACGTGCGTCTGTACCAAGTTTATACTGATATACAATATTAATTATTATTAGTTAGATTGACCTTTTATTAAAATATCAGATGTCAGTTGGTCTGCTGATGAGCTGGACTGAAACGGAATATAATAAAGTTCAGAAACAAATGTTTCATTTATTCTTTGTGTTTTTTATGCTTTAGAGCCTGGCATTACACAACTTCACAGATAGCTTCAGTGTTGATAAATGTAGGATTCTGTAACAGCTTCTCAGAGAACATAAACAGTCCAATGAGCAAAGAGCGCTTCAAAAGGCTCTGGGCTTCAAAATGCTTGACAGATCTTCTTTTTGAAAACAGAAAGCTCACAGTAAAGTTAGACAAGTATACTGTGCATTCATCTCAAGGACTGACTATGACTGACAACTTTTCTGGGAGGCTTTCTCACTTTAATTCATCTGGCTAATGAACAGGAAATCCACATTAGAACGGCAATAAAACTTGACAGAAAGCACTGGAGGGGGGGATGCAGTCAAATACCAGATCCACATTAGACGTCACATGGCATCAACCTATCCTTTTATTTTAACCTATTTATTTTACAGAAAAGAAATTATTCATTTAAATACAGTAATGTTTCAGGTATGGTGGTTTGTGGCTGTTGAAGACTTGCCTTCTTCACTGTAGTGAATCTGTGACAGCAGAGTAGAGACAAACTTACACCATCTTGTGGAGAAATATTTACTGAGTGCATAGAGCAGTTGCTCCCAATCATGCGGTCTGCATGTTTTTGTCTAATCCGGTTGTTAAAGCAGCTGATTTCCATGTTAACATTCATTTTAAGCTGTAGTGTTTGGTAAGAATTAATTAATTAATTTCTGATATACAGTCTGATTTGTGGCAATGTGACCCCAGGTGTAATCTTTTATTAGAGCTTTTTAAACTTTTATATTTCAAATGTTTTAATTCATTCACATGCAGCATTTGTGATGAATTGATGAATTAGAGTCAGTCAGCCAGCATGAAGTGGATTTAATTCAATAGTCATAGTGATGATAGTTGCTGCTTAGATCATACTTATTGTATATTTACATCTTCCTATTCAACTGAGGTCATGCTGCTTCTCCTGCACCTCCCACAAAGCACACAGCCTGCGGCTGCAGTTGACTAGAATGTGTTATTTCAGCAGGTAGTCTCTGTTCATTTTGTTGTTTTTTGGCTTTAATCTTTATTTGTCCAAGATAAGTTGGCCAAACACGCTTCAGAATTTCAAACGACACTCAAATTCTCATTCATCAACACACGCAAAGTCAAACTGATTTATCTTTTAATCAATCATTTAGTCTATAAGTGAGAAGAGTGCTGCTGATTCAGTCTGCTGAAGTCAGACTGACTATCCAGCAGAGGTCACTCTTTGCCTAGAAACTATAGTCTGTAGCACGTAGGAGCAAAACAGATATATACAGACACACTCACAACACTGCAACCACAGAAACAAGGCAAGACAAAAGGTCAAGGCACTTCTATCCACAGTTAACAGAAACTGCAGCACTGCAAGGGTAAACATAATTTCAGCTACTATTTTCTTTTTAAAAGTCAGAAGGGCATATTGTGAATGCTGAACTGAACCTAAAACTGAGTCAAGCCTAAACCTCTCTCTACTACTTTTCCATTAGTGTTAAAACACAATATCTAATTTGGCCAAAGGACCCACAAAAACTCTCTGGTGGAACAATCAATGTGGATTTTGGGTGTGTGTGTGTGTGTGTGTGTGTGTGTGTGTGTGTGTGTGTGTGTGTGTGTGTGTGTACACAACAAACGAGAAACACATGTCACACTCACGTGTTATGTGCAGCCAGGCTGGCGGAGCTGGAGAACTATTCCAAGCTCGGGGGTTTTATTTTGGGGGTCTGTTGTGTTATTGTTGTCCCTCCCATCTCCTTATCACTTCTGCTGTGTTTGGACTCAGCTGTAGCTGTACTCAGTCAGAAACAAGTCTCATACTGGGGATAGACTGGATGATAAACTGAGAGCAGGTGATAGGGGTGATGTGAGAGTCTTAAGCCCATTTCGCACAGCTTTATTCTGTAAATAATCTGGCTATTTGACATGTTTCTGTCATGTGTTAACAAGAATTATTTACCCAGGGATGTAAAGTTGCCAAATAATTATGTAGTAACTTTTCCAAAGGCCCCCGAAAATACCTTGAGTTTGAGTAAATTAAAAAATCCAACATCAACAGTACAATGTGTCTCTACGTGCTGGACAGATATGAAAAGTTGCGAAAATTTTGCACACCATAGCGTTTTTTAATGCAACCTGGAGTCGCAAAAGTTGCTGACTTCAAGAGACAAAAGAACAGACTGGGTTGGTTGCTGTTGCATGTCACCATAATGTCAGTTCAGACAATCTTCATTCAATAGGAGACTGTAAAACAACAGACTTGTACAGAAAACTTCTCCTGTTTGACAACAAGACCAAAAATCATTTGAGATATTTGGTTTGATATTAAACTACATTATTTTTTATCACCCTCTTAGTCGGTTTGAGTTTGAATGGGAGCAGCAACATTCCAGAGGGATTTAGGAAAGACTTATGTGAACAGGATACTGTAGTAGCAGCTACCTTAAAAAATGCTGCACTGATACTTTAAGAGCTGGAAGGTGTACTGAAATAATAATAGAACAAGAAAAAAGTGGAGGTAGTGAAAACAACAAAATGCTTTGAGATGAAGCCATTCTTCCTCTAAAAGTATTATTGATATAGAGACAGAATTTATATGTAAAATGCTCTGTTTAAAGATGTTTAGGGAGACGTCAGCTTTGACCTTTCAAAGTCATACTGACAGTGTTTTCCTTTGTTGAGTATTCTACTGTACAACTGAAGCAGCAGCAAACATCTAAAGTTTGTATTTCAGTTCACAAAAAAATACAGCTACAGGTGCCGCTAGCAACATAAAGTCTGTACCAAGGACAGTTTTGTCAGAGAAGATAGATACTGTAAGAAATAAGTTATTATTAATTTATTATTTAGTTTAACTGTAAGGTTCTGGCTGTGTGTGATGGCAGTGAAGGTGTGCCATGTGTTGGTGGTTGTGCTAGATGTGATATGGGAGAATGAGTTAACCACTGACCCACAACACAAGAGAGGAGAGCTGGGCGGTGCCCACCAATCCCAGCCCAGTTTAATGCTTACCAGGACTGAGGACAGGAGCAGACATGAACACACAAGCAAATGTACAAAAAGTTTACACAACTTTGCTGCATGTAGATCTACTTTGAAACTACCTGAACATATTTTTTTCCAGATTGGTCCAACACTCACTTCGGTGCTCAATGTTCAATCAGAAACATTTATTTATTGAGCTGAAGATTTTCAGCCAAAACAGGAAGTCTGCTGAATGACACTTGCCACAAACAAACCTAACTTCCTCTCGAAGGCTGCTGGGTAAAAATGCTATCAGATAGAAAAACAGTACAGCTGAAAACCATCAAGTCATGCACTGACGATACAACAATGCAACAATGGCGATGCAACAATACAAACATCTTGAGTTTTCTGATTACTTTAATGTTTGCAAATTGTAAACATGTCAGTCTTTCCCATCTCTGCCATAGATTTATGTTCTTTGTAAGTGCCAGAGCACCTTTAGGCCAAAGCACTTGCTTTTTGATTGTGTGGGATGACATGAAAACCTGATATTTGCAGTTGATATCTTTGATTTCTTAATTATTTACAGGCACCAACCTACTTTCTATTTATACTTTTAAATCTCACATTATTGGATTGGATTAGAAAATTAGAGAAATACAGTCTGTGCACACGTTGCAGCAGAGATGTCAGAACATCAACAGCTTGTGACATCAGGAAGAAGGATATCCAATTACCCATATTTCTTACTTTCTCATGTCACTCTTGCATATTATGTTAAGCACAGTACAAGCTTGTGTTTTTACGTGAACAAATATATTCCAGTTCTCTCTATCAATGTTAATCATAAAAGTAACTCCTGAAGAAGGGATCACTGGTACGTGAACCACTGAATATACAATGTGATGTGTTTACAAATAATCGTGTCTATTGCTGTAGCCCAGACAGTGAAACTATCACTACAGGCGTAGGGTGAACACTCCCTCTCATGAATATGAATGCTGAATAGATGCAGCATGCATAGTTTAAGAACATACCCCAAGCACGAGTGTCTCCGACCGTGTCCGAAACCAGTCGGCGCCCCTTTCCTTGCCAATCGGTAGTCTTTGTTCATTGTCTCTTGAGCTCCTGACTCATACGAGACACTCTGGGTTGTAAAGAACTTGACCTATACATCTGAGCCTTTTGTGGTGATTCTTGAACTTCACAACTCAGTTTGTTACTTTCCTCCCATGAACCACTTGGAGGTTGTGGATCGACTCCATGAGGTATTGTGATGAACCAAAACAAAGGTAGATTCCAGGTGAGAGACAAAAGAAAACTGACACAGTCAGATATAAATGACAAATCTGTTTAATCCTCAGTGTCTCAGGATGCAGGAAAAAACATTGAGGAATGTTTCAGAGTTCCAGGTCAGGAGTTTCCAGTCCCAGGCAAGCCTCAACAAGGCTGACTGGAGCGTGATATTCAGTTAGTCTCTCCAGAAAGAAGAAGCTGTACAGGAGCTGCTGTAACTGAGGAGTAAGCAGCATTGAAGGATTTTCCACAACAACTGTTTGTTGTTGTAATTACCCAAAATACTCCCAGATGTGACATTGACTACATTCCTGAAATGGTCTTCAGTAGCAAAGCTTCAAATTGTCCAGGGGAAAACAAGATCTTGAGAGAAGTCCAAAAACTTTTGTAGTAGATTTGTTACTCTACTTCTCTGTCAGCCACTCACTTTGTTTGCAGGAAAGGGGAAGGGCTGGGTTTCAGCTGAGAGCAATGACGCAGCAGGGTAGTGTCAGCATGGGTTGACCTCATCCTTCAGCAGTGTGAGAGCTTGCAGTGTCCCCTGAGGTTGCTGAAGACAGCCCACCATGTCCCTAAAAGCTGTCAAGGCAATGCAAGAACTAAACTATAAAGTTTGATCCTTTTTTAAGCAACCTTCAAGGCAAAGCCAACGCTCTGTGTGTTGACCCTTTCTGAGCTTTGAGAGACTGAAAATACTCCTACATTTATACAGTAACAGAGGAAGATTTCGGTGTGCCCCAACTTGTCAAAGAGAGATCTGACTTCACTGCATGGCTAGGGGGTGTTTTTGTGTCTGGCAGAGCTGGTTTGGCTCAGCCTTCATTGACACGTGAGATCAACGGGCCGCCTGACCCGAAACTCTCCTTCGGCTGCCTTGCGGCTACATAATTACAGGGGGGATATTGTTAGAATTGGTGCTGGGCAGGCTGGCAAGAGGGTATGGGGGGAAGGGGGTATGAAGCGTATGTAAAGATGCACAGCCAAACCTGTGACATACCAAACATAATCTTAAACTTTCACGCAAGATATTGTATCCAATACGATACATTATGATATATAATTATTTTCATTACAAGCTTCAGATTATTTTCCTGAATAATCAATAAATCCTTAGTTTTTGAAATGAGAATACATACTGAAAAATGCCTGAAGAAAGACTCAATGAGAGATGTGAGAAAAATAGAGCGTTAGAAAGATGAAGAGGGGTATGAACATTCATTTCACAACTTCACCACACCCATGAACTTTTTACACAATGTATGATAGCACCTTAGAAGCTAAAATAAGGGATAGTGCTCCAGCCAAACAGCACATAGCTTTAGATTAACTCAACTATGAAAGTAATTCATCAAAACATAATGCATAATATCTGTTCTTTTCAGCCAACTTCTTTAATATTATTACCTTTTTCCCCGTTGTTTTCAGCAGAGAGGACTGGCCTTTGACTGCTTGTGTTTCTAGCTGCAACCACTTAAAGTTTCAAACACTTCAGCCTCAGATAGAGGGACACTTGTTGCGTCAAAGCCACCACAACCACTTCCCTAAACAGTGTGAAGCAAGCAGACTAAAAAGAGGATGCTGTAAAGACATACATGATTATCTTCTAAATGTTGTACAACTTGTTACTCATGCATTAGTGCATTTGTATGAAGTACCCCATAATATAAATAACAAACTGTGGTACTGCACAGATAATAAAATAAATAAAATAAATAAATAAACTATATAAAAATTTAATATAAATGGTCCCAGTACATGACCCTTAGTTTACCAAAGCCTTGTGAGGAATTGAACCTGATTACATTATTAAGTTCTAGCTGTGGACAGTGGACCAGCTCTACACCCTTGCAAGGTTTGCTGGGAGGGGAGTTATGAGGGGCACTGCAGGAGAAAGGGGTAATGGTGCTGTTACTATGAGCCACTCGGTCCTTGTATAACCAAAGTGAGAGCTGTGTCTGTATTTTCTACATAAAGCCAAACATGTTTTAGGTAGGTGTTAGACTTAGACATTATCTCAGAGTGTCTGGTTTGGAGATTTCATGACTGGCATATATTTTTATAGATTATGTGGTTCAGTTTGCTTCACCAGATCTTGATCTTCAGCACGCACTGGGGTGGTTTGTAGCAGAGTGTGAAGCGACCAACAACTTCAAGTCTGAGACAGGTTCTCTTCTTCAAAATACTAAATATGGAGGAAGGATAAGCAGAAGAATGTGGATGCCTCAAGATCTTTGTTTTTATGGTGTCATAAGTGGGCTGTAATCTTGCGTACATGTAGTGTATGTGAAACAGATAATACGTTGGGTTAAAACTAAAACCACATAAAAAACACCAACACTACTGTTGCAAATTACTTGAAGAGAAGAGTAGCAATTACTCTGATCAAAATGCAACATTGTGAGTGATTTCACAAAAGACCAATATGCTGTTAAAGTTCATAAAATAATTCCTGCAGTCTACACTGTAGACTTAAATACCATGATCCTAACTGTGTGTGTTAACTGTGTGTGTTAGCAAGGGGATTTTCCTTCAATGCAGCTTTTCCAATGTTTTCTCAAATGACCTACAGGTCATGGTTGTGTACATGGGAAATCTGTTTTTGACGTCACTACCCGGGCAGCACTGCTTTTTCTTGCTCTACCATGGTATATTTCTACTTTGAAAATCAGAAAATGACTTTAAAAGCCAATCAGATATCTATACTTTCTGCTTTCTTACATTCTGATCTGAAATGACCAAAAATCTCAACTCATCACATTATTCACTGTTGTTCATTATTCATTGTGGTTGTTCTGCAGACCATTTTTAAACATTTATGTTATTTGAGACATGAATAACCAATTTGGGCAACAATATTTAATCAGCTTGATCTGTTCTTACGTAACAGAAACACATGCTGCCTGTTTTTAAGTCATGAGGAAGGAGTGAACAACTGAAAGTGCAGCATTAGGCGTCAGCCTTGTGTTTACTGCGGTGAGATGTCTTTAATCCTTCTGAACTCAGCTTTGTCTCTGCTAAACAGAAACCTCAGGTCAGAGGCAGGCAGTCCATCTGCAGCTATAGGATCTTTGTCCTCACTATGTGACCTGTGCCAGGCCTGCTAAATGTAACATTGAACACCTTAGGCACAAAACAAGACACCCTCTTTCATTGCAAGAACAATGAAGTCCATTGAGATGACAACGTTCCCGACGTCAACAAAATCATGATTTCCAACAGTTACCTTCTCATCAGACAATGAGGCTTTTTTAGCCACAGCAAACCCATGACACGCATTTTAAAGACGTGAAAAGGCAGCCCTATTACCTATCAGCCCCTGAAACGAATGCACGTACTTGAGTTTATTCAAGTTCAGCAGGGTAACATTGTCAAAAGACTGTATTGTATTTATCTTCTCCATGTACAACTACAACTTTTCTAGACAAAGTCCTGAAAATGCTGACCACAAAAGGCTTTTAATTATTAACACTACCTGGGTGTGTGTGCCAAGGTGAAGCGCCTCTGCAGTGCGATGCTGCGGTTCATGAGGAGCTTGCGGAATAGCAGAGGAGAGTGGCGGGGAGAGTTTCGTGGAGAGTCGCAGGGGGACATCCGCGGGGATCCACAGGGCGAGGCAGACTTTGACTGTGGTTTCAGCTGGATGGGCTGAGGACTGCTCATTGGGAAGGTACCAGCCCCTCCAGATTTTTCCCAGAGGATCTCACTCATGCTGCTGTGTTATGGTTTAACAAAACCTGATCTTGGATGCTGATCTCTTGAGGTCGTCCAGGTCGTCCATCTCAAAGCAGCTGCATTCTTCAAAGAAATCATAAAACACCTCTCTAGTCTGTCTTATAATGATGCACTTCATGCTCAAAGACACTTGTGGGAGTCTCTAAATTCTTCAGATCCAATGTTGCTTGAGAATCTTCATTACCTTTTCTGAGCGGAGCTCTCTGCGAGCACTGTTGATGGACACGGACATGAGTGCAGGACTGAGCCCTCCCCTCAGCAGAAAGCTTTGTTTACATAGCACTGAGCCCTGCCTAAATATGGCCAGGCCTGAATTATAGCGTTGTTAGCTGGTACCACGGGTGAACTAGCCGTGTCCAGCATTCCCTTCATGCAGGAGTAAACTGGCAACTGCCAAGCGCACCAATTTACATCTGTTTCCTCCCTCAGCTCATCAGTGCACAAACATTTACCAACGATTACAGCTCTGCTTGTGTAGACACATGCCAGAATTGTGTTGCGTTGAGAGGCTGCAGCCTGGATAGATTTTCATTGTGCTCATTGGCGGGGACCCTCGCTGTCTAAAAACAGAGCCAGCTTCAGATAAAAGATAAAAGGAACCCTGGAAATGTCACTTAAACTTTTAGTCATATCTCAAGTGACTTGCGCTTTCCCAACAGGCCTCAGGGGTGATGGAAAAACAGAAATCAGGAAGAGTTTCATCTTTGACCCAAAGACAACCAGTGACCCAAACCTCCTCCTCAGCCAAAATAAACAAACTGAAGTGCTAAATCTGCTTGTACCTAAACATTTCCCTTGATAAGAAGAATTCTCTAAGTACATGTTGCTCCTGCTTTATATACATACACAGTTCAGTTCATTCAGCTAATAGACCTTACATCTAACGTACAATACATTCCCTGACGTTTCCTATCAAACATTAAAAAGACAGGTTCACTTCACGCTGTCTTCAATTTCAGGGATCCAGAGACAATGGTTGGCTGTGTGTCAGGGTTCAGTTGCATATGGATGAAGTATTTGTCCTGATGCTTATCACTGACATGCTTGAGATGCAGAAGAAAGTAAATATGAGCTATACGCTGGAATATTTTGACTGCAGTTGTGATCTGAGAACATAAGCTTTTGTGAGAGCTGATTAAATCCACACATTTCTGTCTCCGTTTTACAATTGTACATCAGAAAAAAGATTGAGATAATGGAACAGCAAATCATATGCTGGATCTCTTTTTAACTGCTTCATCCATAATTCAAACTGTTTAAGCTACTTCATGCTTTCTTTCTTTTCTTTCTTTTTTAGTTCTCTTTGTTATTAAGATGTTCATTGCTGTACCATGTCTACGCTGTAATTATCATAGATCACCTGTCAATCAAACAGTATGACTACAGTGTCATTAGGCTGTTTCGTGATGATGAAGTCTGAGTTTCTGTGGGTAGTACTCTTTCCTTTGTTCAATCTTAGCACTATGAGAGCTGCACACATCAAGTGTTCAGAGCAAATGTTAAAGCTTTTGGAAAATATCTATAGGACAAATCACTGTTATTAAAAGTGATGTGCCATGGCGGCTGAGTCCTAATGAGAATTATTATACTTAAGCCTTACAATCATTGCCTTTTGAAGTATCTGTACAGCGTTAACATTTTCATGGAAACAGAAAGTGTCAACATTTCACATATTATTCACTTTGTCATTGTGACTCTTTGTCACTCTGCACCTTTTTCAATGAAGCATTAAAGTTATGAGATAAAGAGTTTTTGAGCCTGAGGGCTGACTGCCAAAGTACTGATTTTACTGCAGTCAGGAGAGGTCACTGCAATGGGCTCACCAACAAAAACACAGCTGTTGTATGAAGTGCTGCCAAATGTGACCAGTAGATGGTGCCCACACACAAACACATACCCTGGTGCAAACATGAAAATACCCAAAGTACTGTAAAATGTAAACGCCATCCCTTGGGGTTTTACTTTGAGAAATTTTACTTATGCAGAATTTATGCAGATGTTTAAGACACCTTACAGCATCATAATTGTATCTGCTGCACAGGAGGCCCTGGTGCGTTTTGAACCTCTAACTCTGAAAAAAGGTCCATATCATTTGCTAACAGTTTACCATTACACCTGTGCTTCAATAAGGGGTTGAATGAGTGGGTGAAAAATAATTCATCACATAAAAACCTGTAGACAGCGTGGGCTCAGTCAATCAAATGGTTGTCATTATGACTCAATAAGGAGAAAAGATGAGGAGCCGAAGCCCATGATTTTTCTTAAAGTGACTAATGCCAGGATATGTGGAACTATTTATGAGTCACATACCCTTCCTCCACCCGCCGCCAACACCAGAGCAAATACACACATACACACACACACACAAAAGCACACAAATAGGACTGGTTGAATCACACACACACACAAAAGCACACAAATAGGACTGGTTGAATACACACACGCAAATTTAAACACAGACAAAGTTGCATTAGATACCTGAAAAGCCTGTAGAGTTAACAGTATACAAACTGGTTTATCCTTTAAGCTCCAGTACCTGTAGGTGTAACTTCATCATCACTGTCCCTCACACGCTCAACCAAGGAACTTCTAATAAAGAGAGATGGAAACTACAAAAACACAATTTCATTTTGTCGACACACCTCTGTTGCCCTGAGCAAACAGCTGCTCATATTCAAAGCTTCTCTAAATGTTAATGTTTTTAATAAAAGTGTGTGTATTTTCAGCAGGTAAGCTTCCATAAAAATGACTTCTCTGGTGCTTTGAAGTGGTGTGAAGGAGATGACAGGACCTAGTTTCACAGCCGATTTATAAGTAGGCAACTATGAGACACATAAGATACGGAAAAAAGTATTTCCAAAACCAAACTTTATCTGATCCAATATGATTATTCATGCTCAAATCATTATACACCTTTTTCATTTTAATTGCATATTTTTCTTGCAGTTTTTCTGTGATTCTTGGGACATTTAGGATGCAAACCATTTTCAAATAACAAATTACAACTACTTAGTTTCAGCAGGAAGACACAGTACCACTTCCTTTCGGTGCCCAACCACATAGTGCGCCACAGCGAACTCTGCAGCAATAGTTTTGGTATTGTGCACCATGAACAAATCTGGCAAGAAAACCCCCCCACACAAAAAAAACACTGCTACAGGCAGGAGAGGTGACCACACTGACCAGAACACCACAGTAACTAGACTGAGAAGTTCTTGAGCAAAATACTTTTAGTATTCTTTCTACCACTGGTGAGCTCGGTGGGGTAGTTGGTATCAAGTTAAAATGATGTAGTCCTATGCGACACAGCCAGTGTTTGTTCCGCTTCCGGCTGATTTAGATCAGCAGCATGATTTTCCAAAAGAAAGAGCAATGCTGTTGAGCCTCATGGCAGCACTACCATGGTTCTTACACCTCTTTACATTAACAGTGTCTGCATCCAAATTGCAGATGACTGGAATGATGAATCATTGAGAAAGCTTCCATCTTTTAAAATGCATGTATTAATACTGTGTGCAGTTCAAACTAAAACAATACTGTGTGTGTGTGTGTGTGTGTGTGTGTGTGTGTGTGTGTGTGTGTGTAGGAAGTCTTATGATTGATGATAGCTCATCAAGGTGACTGACGTGTAAGTGTTGGAGTCGAAACGTGACAAATTGAAAGGGAAGGAGGGCTGACTAATGAATACTTTCATTCCATCAAGAAGAAAAATAGCATATGCTAACTTGTACAGAAGAATAACAAAGAAATTCACCTCAGCCATCAAACTCACCCTTTTCACTGTGAGGATTTATCTACAGTATTTCTTATTAATGTTTCCTCCTGGGCAGAATTTCATTACAGGTGGCATTTTAAAAATCTGAACATCTGAAGATTTATTAGTGAGCATATTTCTAAAAGTCAGGGACCTAGGCAAAAATTTTGAAAGCCTGTGGCTTAAATTAATCTAAATTAAGGCACCCCTAAAAGCTAGAACATTACATTATATAAAGAAGTACATTCAAACACACACACTAACACAAACACAATAAACTGCTATTAAGTTACTCTGTGACTTTGTTTTTTTTTAAACACGTTGGTTTAGATTTTTAGACACTTAAAATAACAATCTGAGACTGAGTGACAAATGCAAACACTTTTAGTGGGCGTTTATTGACAGTGTGCAGTTGTCCAGAAGGATTACATTACAAACTGTTTCAGGGCTGCCGGCTGCAGCGCGCTCACTCAATACTGGACCTATTTCAAGAACTGTTGTCCCCATTGGACACAAAAACATGGGGAAATAGTGTACAGGTTAAAAAACATATTTAAAGAGAAACATTTCTCTTTAAATATGTAAAATGTAATGCAAAGGTACACAAGGGAGTTCAGATAAGGTTACAGAGTGAAGAGAGATGCACAGAGCTGTGCGGTAAGCTTGTCCAGATGGAACCATCATGTCCCAGCCAGCTCCTGGGGAGGAAGAGCCAGGAACATGAAGAGGCTCATTCTGGACAACTTCCTCAGGGAAAGGCTGAGAACTGGGATCAAAGCCAGCATCCTATGTTGTAGAGATTCTCACCAGGGTTTTCCTTGATCAAATGACCGCAAATATATATCAACCCCAAAATATATATATACATATATATATATACATATATATCTCAGTGTCAATGTTCAAATGTTACATCGTTTCTTTAAAGGCTGTGTGTTGTGGAGCACTAATTAAGTCTAATTGATTGCCTGGATACTGGAAATAACAACACAGAATCTTAATATTAAACACTAAATTAAATAAAATATTGAGTTCAGCACTAGATGGTAAAAAAAAAGTGCTGTCATGGCTATGGTATGTATTATTTTTTAGATGAATTCTCTTTATCAACCATAAATAATATTCAAATTAAGGATGAGTTTTTATTAATTTAGGACAGTTGTTGCTTAACGTTGCTGTTTTGTCAAAATGACTCATCATATTTTGCAGTTGGACTTCCATGTTGACAGGCAATTATGAGGATTACAAAGATAATAAGATAATAAAATGCCAACAAAGAACACTACACTGAATGTTTAGTTATACTGTGGGTTTTGTAGTTAACAGTGGCTGTATAATATACTGTGGTGGACTTTAAACTCTTGCTTTTTGTTGTCTGCTGGTGCCTTTTGAAATTAGTTCATGAAAGTCATGACAATAATATAAGGCACACTATGATGCAATAATACACTACTCTACTTAGATATACTATACTTAACTAGTGTCTTTTAAAACAGCGGACTGTTGACGTGTCTTGCTCTTCTTCTTTTGGTGTATCTGACCTTAACTTTTGTGCAAGGAGGTGACTCTAATGATGAACACCCGGACCAGACTGTCAGCTAGAAAAAGACTCAACCATGACATCTTTCATTGCACAGCATCAGATCGAGCTGTCTGTCAGAGTCTGCTGCATCTCCTAGGCAACTGGGAGCTCCTCAGTGACAAACATTATGTTGTTATTCAAACAGGACATCTGCTAAGGCTACGCCTCCGCTTGGTGACCTTGCGTGCACCTGAGCTGCTGCCACTTGTGCAGTTAAACACTAAATGGTAACCTCCGAACCATAGCCGCCCCATATCTGAAGATAACTGTCCAAGTGAACAAAAGAGTCAAAGTAAAATATTTAGATGATGTTGAATGTTTATATATATACAAATATTGACAAAGCTAAAGTTTTAGGAGTTTGTCAGTTTTCAATCAAAGGAACACCCAAAAGGATTCCCTGAGGAACCCCTTAATAAAGGGTTTGAGGTGTCTGCACATAGATGCATAGTCACATACTAATGCTAATACTATCTTGGCGCTGCTATCAGATGTGTCGATGTGATGTAGAATATAGTTTCTTTTAACTGGATAGATAAGAGGTCAGGTCAATGGTTAAGGCCCATAGATGGGGGTATCCTGGGAAAGGAATTTCTCTTATCTATCTGTCCCTCTGACTCGAGTTATTTTATTGCATGTCTTGGGGTGAGTTATTTTGATTATATGTTTTGGGGGCATAACCTACTGTATGGGCTTGTCCTGCATAGATCAGGAGAGTCTCATCATTTGGCTAGGGGCTCCAAGTAACGTTTTACTTGTTACGATGCTGAACTTATTGTAATAAACCTTATATACAACTAAGACAGTGTCGGCGGAGTTTCTCTTCAAACATCTTCAACTGCATCACCACTGAATATACGACAGGTTTAATAAAGAAAAAGAAGTAAACGGTTGAGAGAATTTGAAGACAGAAAAGTGTTGTTACTCTACATGGTTTATCTGCTGCTGCTAAAAGAAAAGATCAGATCAAAGGCCACAAAGTGAGAAAGATGCCCATATGGCACTTGTTCAAACACTGAGTTATTTTTATAAGAAAGTATTACCGTTTTGCTTTTATCAGCAAAAACTCAGCCTACACCACCAAAGGGCAAAAAAAGTCAATAGTCTCAGAGGCTTTGAGGAAAACACAGCGCATGGAGGATGTGATTACAAAAAGAGAGGACTAACAGGAGCAGGGAGCTAGCATGGGAGTGATTATAATCTGACTATATTTTAGTGGAACTGAAACTGCAATAAGTGTCCTGGAGTAAAGATGAAAATTGTGGACAAACTGCACATTTAGGCCTTTACGCTTGTAAAGTTTTAACAAATCAACCCCTGAATGTTCAGCACCATTTTGTCCTGTCCTAAACTATAATTTCTTTTTTTTTACAATATACTTCTGTTCCTGTCAAATAACGTGTGATCTTTGACAGTGTGCCTTGTTAAAGGGGTATTATAAAAGTTACATTCTGAATATTATTGCAAAATGAAATGACACCCGTGTTAACACCCCCTGTCCTAATGGTCTGTCAGCCTCTCAGCACTTCTGCTCCACAAAGGGAGTGCTAAGAGTGTAAGCATTTTTTTTCTATGAAGCAATACAACTTATAAATATACTGCTCTGCTGCTTCAGTAAGTTGATGATGTCTTTCCTAATATCTATCTAATTTTAAACCACAAGTTCACATTGCTGCTCATCTGTTTTTAATGGCAGTCAATACATCTATCTGTGAATCACTGACAGATTGAGTACCTACTACCAGCATCCCCAAAGCCCTCAGGCAGCTTTACAGCAACACTCAGCTGACGAACGACATGTAGCTCCACAAAAACACATCACCTGGTGAGAAAAGACAGGCAGGGCTCCAAAATAACAAGGACGGTCTGCACTGAAAACCTCTTCATTGATAACGTTAACAATGCCTCATCCCTAAGCTTGGCATAAACTCAGACTCAATACAGCATGCAGAATTTTATATTTTTGTTGCCATTTCATGTGTTATAATGTAGGTATAAAAGTTTATGTTGATCTTCCTATCCTATCCTGTACCAACTGGTGTTGTCAGACAAATCATTCTTTGTGCAATTAACAGATTTTTTTCTAGGCATTGATTGTGTGCATGCTTTAGAGTGTAAACATTAAACCAGTAAAACACATTTCTTGTAGACTGACTAAATAATAAATAATAAATAAAATAATGGATGCATTGTCAAGATTTTGTTTGCCCTACACCTCTGGCCAGGCCATGAAATATTGTGCTTGGTTCAGATAAATCTACTTTTATTCATTATTCCTGCCAACTTCAATTATAAAGACAGGAACTATTTAATTTTCTATAGTTCTGTCAACACTGAGACCCCTTTGGGTCACTGACTTTATTTAGGAACTGCATATGTTCGTCACTGCTGGGAGGTAAATCCGGACGGTGAGGAAAGCGGCACCAGTATGTGTTACAAAAGCTGAGGAGTGTTCATTTACACATGTCCCATCTGCTTCTGTTATCATTCATTAAAATTCTTTAACACTAAGTGTTTGTTCAGCCGCAGCACAAACAGGTGGTCAAACTTCAAGTTATCTGGGAATGTTTTCAAGGCATTTGTCTTACAAATGTACAGTAGACATGATGAAAAAAAAAACTCTCAAAATTACAGTTTATCTAACCCTTATCTCAAAGAAGTTATAAAGACAGAGAACATTAACTGTACAGCACGTGGTGAAAGTGAATAAGAAAAAATTGCCACTGGAGCTGCCAGGATCCAATAAGAAAATACTGTGGCAGCTTTCTTTTAGTGAGCTGTGTCGGTATCTTATTAATTGAACTTGTCTCAGTCATCCGTGATGTTTTCCATCCATTAAATGTCACCATTTATTACATTTCCAGTACCAGCTCTCGTTAGAAAACAGTATTAGATGCTCTCCGTATTATTCACAACAAATAAACTGCAGGGAGGAAGAGCTGATCCAAACTAAAGGGGAATTCATGGATGAGCAAACCTTTTGACAGTCCCAAGGAGGTTGGTTCATTGATAATGCGTCAACCAGAAGGTCACACTTTTGGTTTCCATTCTAGATGAAGACTGTGGGTAAGACTATGAGGCTGACTATCACTAAAAGGTCAGAACATTAGGGGGCGTTTTTATTCCAGTTTTTATTCCATCTGCAATTTCTCTCCCTCGAAAGTATAAAATACTGTGACATTTGGAGGCTTTTTTCACTTGATATGTGTAACATTAAGAGAAAAAGGTTTCTACATTAATCTTAATGGTTAAGAAACTATACTGAAACTATATTAAAATAAATTGCCGTGAAGGCTTGTAACTTGTATGTTGTATTCATTTCATTTCATTTTATCTCGTGAGTTTTAAAAAATGAAAAACCATACTGGTTGACCAACCACAGTTGTTTTAATTCCCAAAAATGTTGGTCAAGTCAAATTTGTCCAGTTCATGAAACACACTGATTACAAAATCTACACCAATAGACAGCAGACACTCCAAATGAATGGATTTTAATATGAAATACATCTATGAACTTTACTAAAGAAAGGAAAACACTGCTTACGCTTAGGGCACCAAATTGGCTAGCAGCGGCCTTGCAAAGATGTAACAGTAAAGCACTGTTGGTAACACAAACAGTATCACTGCCAAGTCACATCTAGTTTGTCAAGTCTCAACCCTGCGTCCACCATGAAATATTGTTTATTAGCCCAGTTAATTTTTGCAATGAATCTTGGCTGTAATGCACGCTGCATATAAATATAAATTTTATTTTTCACTTGCAGTATGCTCAGAAGTTTTATGTTGAAAATCCAGCCCAATGGACACATTTCTCATCACTGCACACTCACCATTCTTTTTCACCATGGAAGTGCAGTGCGATACATCTAAAAAAACAGAACAAGAAACCATTTTACAGCTACTGATGACAAACTCTTGCCAATTAATTATTCTTACCGAATAACAATTAAGAACTCTTCAGCAACAAACCCATGATCTTTGCGTTTACTGCAGCTGATGCCCTACCTGATATTTAACATTTCCAAGTACTCCTTGGTACAACTCATTCTTAACAAGGAGCATTACCACAGCTTCTGCCACACCACCTGCCACTGTTTGCTCATCAATGGGATAGATATTCAGCTGTGGATTCAACATTCAGCTGTTCAACTGCAATAACACAGTTTTCGATGCCTTTGCCACTACTTAACATGCTGCATGTTGGTATTGCCAAATGAAATGGCAGGAGTTCAGAAAACAGGGCTTCAGGAATTAACATTTATGTCATGTAGGTCTCCATCCTTTTTTGTTGCTCAGTGTTATGTTTTTTGTGCAAGCTTGATGTGTTCACCAGGTCCACCTACTGTAATGTCTGATAGTGTTGGTCTGTCATGGGGGTTTCAGCCAAGTGTGTCTGTGTATGTTTGTGCACAGTATGTTTGCGTGTGACACCTGGAAACCTGGAAGTGTAAATAAGAGAAAAGAAAAGCGAGAGAGTTCCCTCAAGAGGCCTAAGACTGAGAAATCCCATGTCATACAAATAGCCTTCACTTAAGGGGTAGAAACTGGAGCCACACGCCCCATTAGCTACCTGAGCTATAAGACCTTATGAGATGATTAAACTGTTTGTTTCAAAGGCCCTGTCAAGCTCAGCTGCTTCTGGGTTTAAGGGTGGAGAAGAGCAGGAAACATGAAATCATTCTGAACCTGAAATCTTTGTCTGAATGGTGGCATAGCTTGCACATGGAAGAGAAACAGATATGCTGATGTTGGCAAAAGAAGACATACTGATCAACTTCTCGAACTAAGAAGCCTTCCACAGAAAATTAACTTGTGCATGGCAAGGCTGGATGAATACAGTATTCCTATTTTTTATTATTGCCCAGCATCCATCAAATGAAAAGGCCTAAGAACACTGAAATGACTGTTTTCCGGTGACAAAAAGCTAGCTGATAATAATCAGATCATGGTGTGCATGACTAATGAGTGCACAATATAATGCAAAACCTTTTTCCAGGATGGGTGGGAACTGAGTGAATGAATGAGTTTGGACACCATTTTTTCCTAAAATGAGTAGAAAAAGAGTAAATGTGGATTAATTTCTTCCCTGTAGTGGCAAGAAAGGGTGGAGATGGTGGAGAAAAACTGCAGCTTTATCTGATTAGCTGGGGACATGTTGCATTAAGTTATGTATTTCATTCCGGTTGAGTATGTTGTTTGTACTCTGTACTAATTTAACACTGTCTTCAGTTAATCAAATCTGAATCTCTATATTGCATATATAGGAGATTCTCCAGTGCTCTCCATATGCTAGGCCAGAATTTAAGTAGATCTGATCAACAGCATCTCAACTGAGGGACATGTTCCAGCTTTCTCTTTACAGCACCAGCTTGTTATTTAGGCTGTTTGGGTGGGTGAATGTAACTTACAAATCTTCCCTAATGCAGTTTTAATTCTGTTATGAATAAATGAAAACACAAATTATTCCTTTAATGAAATTATATCAATCTCTTGAGGCAAAGGTTGTCAATTTAATGGCTGTTAGTGCAAAGCAAACATCACAGACCTACTGTGAAATTAATATGTGAATATAACACAGGCTGTACAGTGTCTGGAGGTGTAGTGGTAGATACAGAGGCAGGTGAAGTACTGTGGGTAAACTGCAGCTTTGTTTCCCCTCACTGACTGATACAGTTGATATGAAAATAGGTCAGTAAACTCTCTGTCTCTTTTCAAAATGGTGGATACTTTAGTTGTGTTATATATTAAACATTTTAAAACCAACGAATTATTGTTTTGAGGCTTTGAGTAGCATTTTGAGACATTAGTATAGCAGCCCTGACGGCTTCATTTTTATTTTGACCCATTGTATGACAGCAAGACGATAAATAGTTTTAAACTTTATTCTGTTTTTTTGTGGGCAGAACTCAAATAAGATCAGAAACCACCCATTTTGTTTTTGTCTTTCAGATTTTGCAGCAGTGATGTATTCCCGGAGGAGGCTATTTATTGTCTCTGCCATGATGTCTTTTGTTTCTGACAATTAAACTGATAGATCCTAATTAATTTGGCAATGATATAATAATGATGAACTGGTTGTAGCAGCGGCAGGGAGTTGGCTGTTTGCAATGTTTCCCTACAAGATGTCCGGGCCTTCCTGTGTTAATAGATGAATCCCAATCTCTTGTTGTTGTTCTGCTTGTGTGTGAGTAATGGGCACAGAGATACCCCTTGACTCAACACACCAACAGATCTGCATCAATGTGATGAATCAGAGTCATTATGGCCACCGCCTCCTGTTTTGCTGGTGGAATGGATCTGTTGTCGTTGCTTCTTATATTACCGGTCAAACTAAAGTAATTACGAATATTACAGATTTATTGTTTTTCTATGAGGTGACAAGGAGTGGGGCACAGGGAGGGAGGAAGGTGACTAATCTGTTGGCAACAAGCAATCAGCAGGTAAAGTGGAGTGTTATTTCCAAAATAGCTGCATTTAAATAAACAGCTGATGGAGCTCACAATACCACATATGCTGCCGTACAGTATTATTTTTTTATTTTTGTGCTCTCCTCCGTATAGTTTGCTTCCTGTAGACCAATAAATGTTTTATAGTTAAAACTACATAAATGCTCGTGCCCAAGTCAAAGTAAATGCAAATTTTTTTTCAAATAATTTCAAATATCAATTGGGTCAGTTTATGCAAAATCAGACTGGTTTAACTGTGCCAATATTTACTGCACTTGCAATCAAAGAAATACTGTCTGCTGTTAGAGAAGTTGATCTATGCATTATAAATAATACCGACTATAAAATAATGTTGCCTTTATTGTTTCTTACAGGATTGTCAGGGATATTCTGTATGTAGCCACAGCTACTTAACTAATACCCACAGTTTAACAATTCTAACTCTCTTTTATCCTGAATTCTATGAAGTGTCAATATCAATAAATAAAATATCAGCAAGACCAAGGTGTATTTTTGCTTCTATCCTGCCACACACAAAGAGTAGTAAAACAAATGAGGTCAAGGTTTAGCAACTGCAGTCATTTCTCTGATCTGATGTATGTTGACTGAATCAGTGGGCATTGTTTACACAAGGGCAAGAAGTGCTTTACTCATCCCCTGTAGTTCTCACTAAGCTATTGCTGTGTGGCTGCCAGATGGATCAGAAACCCTATTTGCTCTTGTGATTGCTTGCTACTCAGAAATACATGGCACGTCACCACGCAACCCACTCTACTGCAGATAAGGGGAAAAAACTGCCTGGAGATTTTTTTCAAATAATAACAATAAGCTTAGTTGAGATTTGAGACTTCCCCTTCCTCCCTCCTTCATCCTGTTTCTGTTACATTAACAGAAAGTAATTTCCATTTATTACTAAAAGTAAAGATCTTCCTAATTTCTCAATTTCAGGCTTAATGTGTCACATTATATTTTTTAATCCCCTCTAATCCTCAGACCTAACACTGTAACCAACGTATGTGTCTTTTGGTATGAAATTGGTCAGGGAGAGCATGCAAACTCCACAGTACTGGTTGATACGAAGATGCTTGTGCCATGTGGATACAATTCATTTTGTCTCTCATGAGTGAAATGCCACTGGAGAGATAATAAAAGAAATTCTTCACATCGCAGACATTGTCTGTTGGCTCATTGATATGTTTAATTTCCTGTATCAGGCATTCATTGTATTCATAATTAATTGCTGCAGGCTGAATGGAAAGCATTTCACCATTTACAAGTTTGATCTCTGTCACAGATTTATATATCCAACATGATGCATCATGAAACACATTTTAGAAGTTTTTACACTAGACAAGAGAAAGAGACAGCTCCACCATGACACACTTAAAGGAATTAAATGAGCAAATGTTTCACCTGACAAGCCGATGTGTGTCAGGTCAGGCCATTATCAGTCTGATATCATGAAGCTGAACTACCATTCAAACAATTTGAGATGGACTGTGGGCAGTAATCTAAAAAGAATAAATCTCATGCTTAAGTCACTGTTAGTTTGTATCAAATGAAAGCAGACAATGGAAAAAACAAGGATTTCACAGATCTTGTTGATTTATCCTTTGGCATGCATGGAACATGCAGAACTTTACAAGCGATTAAATGATTTCACTAATAACCTTGGTCACAGTTTAATAACTGTAAAGGCTCAGCTACACCGAGTGTTTCTGTCACTTATAGTGAACAAAGGAATGGATCCTTCTATAATCGTACCATTAAAATCTATAATTGTTGCATCCCTATTCTTTACTACATATGTTTTTTTAATTTCCTGAATCAAATGAAACACAGTGGCTCTCAAAAGTAAGTAGGCCCTATTAAAAAATTTCATGTCAGCATGCAGCATATGTAAATGAACAACGTACGAATCATGTTACTACACGCATTTACAATGTATGTGTACAATGTGTTTAAATGTTCAGATCGTTCTGATGATTTGTATCAAAGCTACACCTTTGTTGAGGACAGAAGTGTCATTTATTGTTATTTTGCAGGAAGGAAGTCAGTGAAAAATGTATTCTATGAAATCATAACAGGGCATCTAAGCACCATTAAACATTACATCCTGAGTAAAATGAACAAACAAGTTTATCAAGTAGGCTGCAACAGCAGTTTCCAATAAACGCCTGACCTGTTTTCACCACGGGCGACTGGTCTGCCTGGGAAATAAGTAAACACTCTTAATTCTGCACCAGCAGAACTACCAGCTGTAGGCAAGACTAGACTCCATGCTTAATGCACAGAAATGAGATTGATATCTTTGTTCTCATGTAATTCCAGGGAAGAAAGCAAATAATAATATTTCCCAACCTGTTTCTTACAAATTTCTTAAAATTGCTGTTTTTGTGTCTGGTCTAAAAACTAGATGCACAATCGTGACTCAAGATTTTATGTCGTCCAATTTTTGTTTCAGTCTCCAGCTGCGTACAGACAAACTCTGGTTTGTGGTTTGTAATTGCAAAACTGTCAAAGAGGCTGTCTCGACTTTTTCGCAAACAAACAGCCCAGTGCTCTTCAGTGAGTTGAGGTACCTGGTTGTATTTTCCAGGACGGTCGTGTTGCTCGGTCGTCAGTAAAGACAAATTGAAACAAGTCTCTGCTGTTCTCTGTTCTCAAGGAGATGAATTACAGTCAGTACAGTCTGTTTGAAGAAACTTAATAGCCTATTGCATTTTTAAGACCAAATACAACAAGAGGTACACCTTGACCTCTTAAGACAATTTAATGCAACATATGTTCCTTTTCATGTTTGTCATTTCCATGTGAAGAGAAGAAAGTTCTGAAATCTGGGCCCAGTGATTCAGAGTATTGGTTTTCATTTGCATATTGATTATGTATTCTTGGCAGAACTGTGCATGTACTTTTTCTGTGTGTATAACTTGACAACAGGTTATTTCAGTTCTGCAGCCTTCATAAAGCCATATATTCTGACCTACCACATAACAATCTACCAAAGCTGCTCCACACCACAAACATTTTGGGGGTTTTAGCTTGTCTTCTGCTTGTCATTTGTCTGAAAGCAGTTTCTGACATCCTGACTAATTGTTACTGGCTAACAGCGCTGGCTGAGGAGAGGTTCGGGCTGTTTCCCTTGTCAGCTTTTCAATAAGCCACAATGATAATAAATCAATGTCGTGGCCATTAGTCACTTATCTTCACCTTTTACAAAATCTTTTTTTTTTTTTTTTTTAAAGAACAATAGTTTTTTCACTTTCTCAAAAGGAGTAACTTGGGAGACTGCTTGCACAGAAATAATCTAAACCCCTGGGCCAAAACATGATGGTATTCTATGGTAGTTATGGTAGAGCTTTAAAACCCTTAAACAAAAACAAAAAAAACATCAGCAAAACTACGAGTCAGACCATGGTATGTTTGTTTTTTTATTTGTGTTCCTTGAAAACAATAAAAGAAAAAAAAGATCCCTAGTTGTCTGAGGGTTATACACGCTGGAACTAAACAGGCAGTCAACAGCAGCCTTTGTTATACACGCTGGAACTAAACAGGCAGTCAACAGCAGCCTTTAATTTCACTAGAAAATCATCTTCCCTGCAATGGTCCTAGTGGCATTAAATGGTCTCTATGCAATGCAAAAGCAACATCCACACAACAACTGAGGTCAGCTCATGTAGGTATTAAACACCACTATATTAGCTTTCACACCTTTGTGTCTTTTGTTAACATGAGATTGGTTAGATAACATTTAGTTTTTCTGTCTCAATGGCTGCTCTTCACTCCTCTGATAACCTAGTGGGGAACCCTTTATGCCATTATCCCTGAAAAACAGTTGAGCTCCATAGCAACGGGTGTAATTTTTCACCATCCACGCATAAGAAGTGGTTTTCGAAGCAGGCCATTACAATTTCATGACCATTGGTCCAGATCACATTTTCTTACTCACTCCACTTGGAATGCATGAATTCATGGCCGACCTAACAGCCTGAGAACATCCTGGAGTCCAAAGGCCATTCCCTTTAAGAGCCTCCATCAACAGTAACCTGTTTCTGTAGTGTCATTGAGCAAGACAGTGGATCTTTACTTGACAATTCATTAAATTCAGCCTGGAGAGAAACCCTCAGCTTATACAAATGTCTGAAAGACAGTTTATCCCCGAGTGTGCATCTGCCCTGTTGGCTTTGCCAGCACATTCTGTGACATTTATGGGCTTATCAGCGAGCCCCGGGTTACAAATATTAACATGCAGAAATGGATGCCGATAAAGTGGCATGGAAATTAGCATTAGGGAAACACAATTTATATTGTCTAAGGAAAGAAAATTGAGTATGAATATTAAATTATAACAGTGAATAAGGTGTATACCTCAACAGAAGTTTAATGATCTGCCATGGTGGACAAAAACAGGGAGTTTAAACCTGCAAGTTTTCTTTAACAAAAACAGAATGCATGTTCTAAAAACATGTTAATAATACCCTCAGAGCAGAAATCTACCTGAAACTTTAGAGCATGATCATTAAAGCTATCAATTAAGATTAAGAAAATGTTCAATTTAAGAAACCTAGATTCGTAGATTCTCTGATATATAAGGATAATATGTCCATAATATGTCCTTTGTAACAAAGCAAGTCATACTATCGGTGCTTTTGAACAATATAGTACAGAAGTGGATTCACTTTCATTCATGTTTTACATCAAGTCTTGCATAACTCCACCCACCTGTACTGAGGATGTTTTATATTTAAAACTGATATGAGTCATCTGAAATGATACACAATCAGAAGTATTCTGGGACCCAAAAAGAAAGATGTATTTTACAAAGACTAAAAGCAGAGCCAGTGTCGTCATTGGTGGCTATAAAGCTGGCTGACTCATTGCTCTTACTCCTACCTACAGCTCAACCTGTTAAAATTCCCGTCATCAGTCACCGCAGACGGTATTCACACTGGGAAGAGCGGAAATAGTGTTGGGATGTAACTGACTAAGTGATAGGGTCAACAGAGAGTGTGACTATGAAGGCGAAATCTTTGACAGGACAGCCGAGGGCATTCAACAGAGGCTGATGTCAGTGAACTCAAGTGTGTCCATAATTAACTTTTTGACTCACTGCTGGATGGAAAAGTCAACCAGCAAAAATATCAAATTGCCTTTTTGTCACATATTCATTACAGTACAATTAATTGAGATAATACGGTACGGCAGAGCGAAATTAGGAGTTTACTTTCACAATACTGTTTCTATAGGCGCTAAAACACATATGGTAGTGTGTTGGTGTGTGTTAACGTGCAGAAATGTGTGTGTGTGTGTGTCAAACACCACTGTGGCAGATAGCCTTTTGAGACCTACTCGTCAAGCGAAAATTCTGCCTGCATGTGGCACTTGGTAAATGTGTTAATGTAGGGACCTGAAACCATTCATTTACATTTATATTTATAATTTGTTTTCACACAAGCAGTGACACACACACACCTCCACACACATATTGTATGATTCTCACCTCATGTGTAAATATATATTCTTTGCTTTTATTATGGTTTATATGTATTATTTTATCAAATCTGAGGTCTGGCCCTGAATGTAGCTATTTTTGATGTATTTGTAATGTAGTTAGCTTGTTTTCCACTGTCCAATGGGTGTTTTTATACACTAATTCTCTAAAATGACAGATTAATACTGTAAATTTGCAGACATTTATCTTTAGTTTTATGAACCTAATGGAAAAAAAATTACATGAAAATGCTGTAGATGGACTGGGCTGTTTCCTACCGTGAAAATATTAATCTGAAAGTTATCTTATTTTAATGTTTTTTTACATAATATGTATGTTGTTTTACAGTATAATGGGCATTTATCAACTATAAAATACTGTATTTGAATTCATTTTAAATGTTAAATCTACTCTGTATTATTGTATGTAGTTCTGTAATCCAGTTACTTACTGTAATTTTACAGCATCCGTTTGGAAACTTTGCTGTCAGTGCTTTTACAGTTTTTATTACAGTGTAGAGAATAAAAGAAAACCTCAGGTTTCTTTGTGATTATCTTCTCAGTGTAATCTCAGGGGACGAAAACAGCACTTCTGCTTGTGTGTGAAATGCCTCTGAGGCGCGACGAGCCGCTGCCTTGCTTGTTGACAGCAAGCAGCATCTGGGGAGCAGAGCTGTACTGACAGCGGTTTTCATACCTGTTCACCTCGGCTGCAGACACTGTCCAAATGTGGAGCTGTCATTGTTTTCACCTAACTTGCTGCACTATAGGACACATAAAAACATGATGCAATGTGACAATGGGTAGTGTTTTCACTGAATCTAGATGGAAAGAGAATGAATCAGTTATGAACTATGACGGCAATAAATCTTTACCGAGAAAAACATTTGCAGTTTTCTGCAAAACCCATGTTGAATAAAATAAATCTTTTACTTATGTCATTGTAATATGTAATATATATATAATTTGATTTGATTTGAAAAGAAAAAATAAACAGAAAAAAGAGGTAAAACGCAAACACCGGCCATCAATCTCTCCCCCGGCAGTGCTAGGGTACTAAGACACAGAAGCAGAGCCCTTCATCAGCCTGACTGATGAGGTTTACTGATCAGTTTACTGTTAGCTACTAAACCATTACCCACATCTCCTCCATCATCCTGTAAAGTTCATGGAGTATGAAATAGAGCCCAGCCTGAATAACAGACAGACTGCTTCACTCCAATCACAGTTATTTCAAAGCCTTTTAATCCTGCCAGTGCCATCGTTAAAAATCCTTCCAAAATAAATCCTTCTTTATTTTATTGCATGTTGGATTTATGATTCATCTTGACAATAAAGAGAATTCATTAATCTGTAATTGCATGGTTCTTAACTTGCAATAACAGGTAATTGCATTAAACTGCATGATTTCCAATACCACAGCATCTGTGTTTTCTTCCCACAGAGGAACTGCGAAACAGGTCAGCAACAGCATGAAAATTTACATGAAAGTCACGTGAACCTGATCTCCCAGAAAGCCATGTTGACAAAACACAGACACGTTTCCAAGGATACAGGTTATACGGTGCCAGCCATACTGAACTTCCTCCACAGCCATCTCGATGTTAACAGGCTCCAAGAAGTCACTGAAAATGAACGACTCTTCAACACAAACACTTTTTCTGGTCCATTGATGGAAACTCCAATGTGCGGACAAGTATTCTTCAAATATAGTTACAATCCAAAATAGGAAGTGCATAACACATTACAGCACAAATGATACAAATTACAACTATTTCTCTTATTTTGGTGAAATGTTTCCCCTCTGATGTACTCCGGATGCATACATATCCATAAGTGTTGCAAAATGCCACGGCAGCTGAGTGTCTGAAGTTTCTTTAGAAATCCTGATAACTCCAGCTAATTTGCGACAGAAAATATATTTGAGGGATCATGTTTGTCAACACAACGTAATTTGTAAAAGGAAGAGGAGATTTTCAGGCCTGTGGTCATGGAAGTGATGTCAGAAAAAACTGACACCAAAACTGGAGCCAGGAGGGCAGGCAATGTAACCAGGCTCAGCAGAAGCAGAGCAGGGCAGCATGGCATAGAGGACGTTGATGGAGGATGTTAAGGGTGAGGAAAAAGAAAGAGTAATCAAGCAAAAGTCACCAGACAAGAGTAAATAAAAAAAGTAAATTAAATCTCAGACTGGTTTTTAGTCATCTAATAAAAGGCAGATGCTGAGCTGGGCTTCTTACTGTCTACACTTGCTTGATGTTTGGCTGCTAGC
Organism: Larimichthys crocea; assembly: GCF_000972845.2. Lineage (NCBI taxonomy): Eukaryota > Metazoa > Chordata > Actinopteri > Sciaenidae > Larimichthys > Larimichthys crocea. The sequence goes on from NC_040027.1 coordinate 29,177,688, forward strand.
CAGGTTGTCAACGCACAAGTTTTTGATCATAAGTAATATAATCATAAAAGATACACGTGTATAGTGCCAGAGGAAATGAAATGGTGGTCAGAGAATGTGTAAAAGGGCAGGGAACAAAAGGCAAGGGAAGGTACTGTGGGGGTAACAAAGGGCAGAGGGGCATTTGCATTAAGACCTGAAGTTGACAAGCAAACAATAGCACAGGGGGCAGGAAGGGCACATATTTAGCATGTCACAGGACCAAGGCCTAAACACTACGGGGCTGCTAGATGTTTCAAGATGTCACCTGATTAGCCATTAGTCCGCACTGTCCCCAATGTGTATTGCGTTGATCAAGGAACACAACCCAGTAAGGGCTAAAGGCTTCTCTTAGACATTACTTCATTCAAATAGTCTATACTATGTTAATTGTGTATTTTCTTCATCAATAGCTGTCCGTAACTGATGCACTCCAAACTGGGGGTACTAAGTCACAATAAATACCAACTCAAACACAGGGCTGACATGATAAGACACTGGCTTAGAAACGCACTGCACTAAACAGCGAGTCACATAAGAAATAATTTATTCTTCATCAAATATAGAAAAACATCGACTTTATGATCTAATTTGTTGCATTTCTTTGCATTTTTTAATGACAAATCCGATTTAATGACATTTAGGAGAACATTTAGAACCATGAAAATGTACAGCCCCGCTAATAATTAACTAATCTAATATTAATTCATCTTATCAGTGCTTCACTAACCCCCTGATATTCATCATCTATTTATGTCAGCAGGGTGACAGGAAGCAGAGACTCTTCAGCACTGATACCCCAGGCTACATGTTGTGGCTAACTATGATAATAATGACCTCTAGACAGTCATCAATCATTGCTCCATATGGTCTCCAGGAAATTAGTATCAAACAGGGTGGATGGAGGTAGATTGGAGATGTTTGGTGGTTATTTATACAGTTTTATGTGTGAGTACAAATCATTTCAAACAACAAATAAAAAGTACTTATATAATATGCTTTCTGTGGTTTGTAATTAAGCAGATTTATTATATCCTTTTTATGTAAGTACCTTCTAAATGATTAAATGAATGCACCTTCCTTCATAGGAAACATAATAATAAATGCAAGACAATAAACTGTCATCAGTCATCGCTGCTCTGTAACAATAACGTTGACGTTAATGTTTGAAGTTTGGGACTTAATCTTAATCTTTGCAAAGTTAATTTAAGCGAACAAGCAATCGGATTATAACTTGTGGATTGTTTAGACACTTCAGAGGGGAAAGAGGTTACCGTTTCAAGGAGGTGGGCCAGGACATGCGTGGCTTCTTCAGCCCGGGTCGCAGCTTCTCCAGAGTCCGGTTGCGGCACAGGTAGCGCTCGGTGTCCGAGTTGAAGCGCTGTTTGATCCGTATGTGAGTCCTGGGCTGTCGCCACAGATGTTTGGGTGGCTTGGCGAGCCCCGCTCCCTCTCTGCTCAGCGTGGTACACTCCATTTTCTACTTTTACTGTTATTTTGTTTCTTTTTTAACGTTGACCGTTACAAAGAAAGCGTTGGGCTGACTGTTCGGTTGAGGAGGAAACCTCGCGCTTCTAACGGTAAACGGACACAGAGCGGCGCGCGCAGCACGGTCCGCTGCTGTCCACGAGCCGGAGTGCTGAAACTAGTCTCTCTCTCTCTCTCTCTCTCTCTCTCTCTCTCTCTCTCTCTCGCCTTTTATTGCTCTCAGTCTCGTCTCTTGCTCTCCATCTTCCCCTTTCACTTCCTCATATCAGTTTTCTTCCCATCAGAAATATACATACAGTATTTAATCTGCAAGCTGTTTATTTGTTTGTCCTGTGTGCGAATCATCATCATTGGTGTTTATCATCACTCTTATTAATCAGACAGGACTTCTGGTTAATATCTTTATTTGGCTGAAAGTTGAACTGTCTTTGTAGCCTTCAGTATATTCATATTTGTGAAAGCATCTCTGACATGATGAAGAAAATCTGACACAACCAAACAAAATATTTCAGCTAAGAACTCTTTCCCTGTCTTTACTGTTTACTGCTCACGTGTTTCTGTTTGTAGCTGTTTGCCAACCCTTAAAGAAAGTAAATAGATTTGATGTGAATTGATTTGTCCATATCTATTGTGTGCATGTGTGCTTATTCAGTTAGCAGTGTGTGCAATTTGTTGACTACACTATGAGTTTTTTGGGGCCACAAACGAAAAGTTGTTTAGGAAATCCAATTAAATTTACTCTTTTTCACCAGCCTATAGGCTATAGGCAAGAAGCTGCCAGTTTATCCCATGGCGGCACATAGAGACAAACACTCACCCACTAGTTAACATTTAAATTCACACCGAAGATTTAGAGGCACCAATTAACCTATTAAGTGCATGTCTTTTGGACTGTGGGAGGAAGCCGGAGTACCCGGAGAGAACCCACGCAGACGCAGGGAGAATATGCAAACTCCACACAGAAAGGCCCCAGCTGAGGTTCAAACCAGGAACCTTCTTGCTTTGAGGTGACCACTGTACCACCGTGCCGCCCTGAGTCAACATACTGTGGTGTTGCGGCTCACAGTTCTCAAAAGTCATGCTGACTTTGTGCAGACAATTAGGTTCTGATAATGGAGATCATTTAAATATTCATATGCATTGAAAAGCAGACTTGAACATACAGATTAAATAATTGTAAAATTACTAGAAAATGAAGATAGTGATTTGAATGAATTGTGATTTGTGCACATAAATTGTATATGTTGAACATTTATACATTTCTGGTATTTTTGATGGCATTTGGTCATCATTAGGTGTAGTTTAATGCCCCACATTGCTTGTCATAATAGGTAAGTGTAAGTTTTATTTAATGAGTAATACCTACAGTAATTTGATGTATGGAAGATTTGGCTACATGACATACATTCAAATAAATTTAGCTTTAATAGCATGATGTCAAAGCAACAGGGTTACAGTACTGCATACTGAGAGTCCCACTTGTGTTCATTTGCCTGAAGGTAAAATATGGGCTATATCATGTAAAAATATCATTATAATGTTATAAACTGCACCCTTCTATCATTATTGTCTGGACAGAACACACATATGATGTTTTGAAATGTTTAAGCGTTAATATTGTGAACTGGTGGAAGGAATACAGTAACAGTAATGGAGAAAATAAAGAGATAGGGGAAACAAAAATACACACACCTATGACCTTTCAGTGACAGGCCTCTTCCGGTTACTGTAATTACCAGGCATTTTGTAAAGGAAAGAAAGCTTCCATTATCACCTGAAACACATTCCATCCTTTTTCCTGTGTCTGTGTGTGCGTGTGTGTGTGTGTGTGTTAGTGTGTGTGTGTGTGTGGAGCTGGTCTTTACCGATTGTCATTCAGACAAAAGCCCTGCTGGTTCCTCAGCAAACCAAACTATGACACACAAGAAAGAGACCCAGAGCTAATGAGCTGAGGTAACTATGTCTGCTGACCTTAGAGAGAAGAAGGCACAGCCAAAGAAACAAAGAGGGTTTCTGAAGTCAGAAATTGGAAAACTTTCACTTATTTCCCATTACACTGATAAATATCCCGGCAAATGCGTCAGCGTGGAGCAGGATACACATCATTAGCCTTGGTGACACAGGCCAACAGATGGCCCAACTTATAACCAAAACATACCAGAACGACAGCTCCTGCAATGGATTACAACAACAGGAAAACGCCCATCCTTTTCATAAAAAATATATACCACATGAATATCAAGAGGCAGCATTTAAAAAGTATGATTCTCTGAAGATGAACTTTTGACGAGACAAGCAAAGAGTGCATGTGTGTCACTGACCGGTGCTCATCATGACTGGCTAGTGCTCGGCTGTACAGCACTTCCAGTCTGTCCAGTGCCAGAGCCTGTGCTGTAGATGCCCGCCGGGTTTCAAGCGTAGGATCCTGGCAAGAGTGTCTCCTCCACAGAGGAGGCAACATCAACTGCCCTGAGTAACGCCGCCGCACCGCCTGGTTTACCACAGGCAGCGACTCCCGACGACCCTGAACCCAGAGAAAGAGAGAGAGAATGTCAGTAAATGTAACGCTGTGGTCTTCAACTTTGTGAGCATCAGTTTATAGTTTAAATCTATAACAAACTAAAACTACTGTAACAAGCTGACAACAACTAAAAAGTTGGAATGTTCAGTTTTTGTTCAATCTGTTCTACAAAGGTGCTTATTTAACTTATTGGTTCTTTTGGACACTGCAGGTTTCTTGCAGTATAGTGCTGTTTTGCAGAGGTGTTTCTAATACTTTGCCAACCTTATGTATGTCAATGCAGTACAGTAAATATTAGAAACACATCCACCTCTCAGTATAAAGCTATATAACTCAACTGCACTATGAACAATCCGCAGCCTCCAAAATGATTAATTTGAATAACCTAAATAGATGCTAGCAGGCTCTGGGTCTGTGGGTCGGTGGACAATCACAGTTTGTAGATGATGAATCCAAATGGCCATGATGATTTACTGCAGTGTCCAGTGCTCACCTTTTGTACATTGTTGTATTGTTTCATAGAGTGTAGATGTACCCACTGAGTAAACTCCATTAATAAAACATTAGAGTTGAAACTTTAATGCCCCAGAAATCAGTTACAATTACCAGATGGTTGCAAAACATCACTGTTGATGCATGAATATATTATTGATATATATAATTTAATAGTCCAAATGGGAATAAGAGTTCTGTCATAACAAACTTAATTAAATAATTTCACTGCTTTGATTAGAAACAGTTCAACAAATAACTTGTGAATCTTTAATGAATCTACACATTTTAATATGGGGACATATGACATCTGCCCGATCTGCCCTGAGGGTGAAACAGGCGAAGCAAAAACACTTTTCACATCTGACGTGAAGTAGTTTGTTTTTTTCTCTGCATGTTCTCCATGCTAATCCATTTAACATCCATGGAGGCCCTGAAATGGATTGCAGCAGTGAACAACATCAGGAGGAGAGACAGCAGCTTTGTCTAGTTGACAAGCAACAGTGTGTGTATGTGTATGTGCATGTGTGTGTGTATGTGTGTGTGTGTGTAAAAAGTACATAACCAAGATGACTTTTCTCCATTAAAAACTGTCTAATGAGATTGAGGTAGCCAAGAAAACACATAAACTGTAAAATCCCGTATTGGCTCTGCCTCCGGCAGTTTAAAGCCTCTTTTTGTGTGTAATCTGTGCTTCAATTCAGTTTGCGGTGTTGTCACTTGGTGGTTCAGAGAGCGGTGACGGATATTGATCTAGAAGCCGAACAGCAAGTCTCATTTGGTGACTGACCATGGACTGCTGTCCATCTCAGGCTACAATACACACCCATCATGTCAGGCCTTCTCTTATTGGATATCATTCAAAGTTTTTCCTATGGGGATTTCAAATAATTTGTTTTCTCTTTCTGTTTTTTGTCTTCCAGTTAATACCAACAAAGGATTTTAACAAATGTATTGCATAGAAACCTCCTAAAAACACAAAATTGTTGATTTGAAATTGATGCATCTATGGTTTGGGAAGAACAACCACATTTGAATATCAGGTGGTGGCCATCATAAAGAAGAGGGAGACATAACATCACTTAAATGTGGGGATAACAGCACACTTTTTCAGACAGTCTCTCCTGGAAGACGTTCATGAAGTTGCAAGCTGAAAAGCTGAAAAGCGACAGAAATAGCTGTGTAAAGATTTAAAATGAGAGGTTCAATCCCTGCTTACTTTTTCACACACACAGTTGGCCAGTCAAGAAGGGAAATGAGTGTAAGTGCTGAATTTTGTAAGAAATTGCCAAACACAAGCCTCCAGAAGCTATTCAACCAAAGGAAGGGAAACATACTGACAGCTTAAAAGTTCCTCTGGACTTGGTGCTGCATATAAAATTCAGTCTCAGAAGATTGCACTGGCCAAGAGTCCAGCATACAGACTTACTATGTATCTCCATGTAGCAGGATTTACACTTGAGCTTTTTGAATAAGGGAGTAAGTGGACCTTGAATGAACTTGTTTATCTTTTAAGCCCACATAGACAAGAAAGTGCTCAGAATAATTGAACACATTCATCTGCTTCCATCAGCTTCACCCACTGATGAAGGCTGTGAGATAAGGGCAAAAGCTCTAGAATAAAGAAAGAAAAAACTTTCAAACCAAGAAATAATCCTTAGTTCACACAGAATTGCTTTAGTACAGACTCACACTACACTTCCTACACTGCAGTACCTTTACATGCACTTAAGAAACCAGGTTACTTAGAGAAATCAGGTCATTGAAACGCGCACAAACATGAATGTCAGTAAGTGTTGGAGAGCTGCAGCACAGTGAGAAGACAGACTGCAGTGGGTTCACACCACTTTCCCCTCACAAAAGAATGTGGCTCAATGTGACACTAGAGACAACGTTGTGTTAGTTTCAGTTTTAGTCTGACTTTGAATGCATTCACTTCAAATGTGAGGATGTTTCAATACATGTTATGATCTTTTCTTTCATTCTCATTTCATTTGTCAATCAGCTATCACAATTGTTTGGCTTTTTATACATATTCATGTGCATGACAATTAGAAACAGAAGATTATTATGACGATTATGATTACGTAAGTAACCCTTGCTTAACCCATGCTTCTTGTTTACACAACGTTTTAAAAAAAACCCAGCTTCCTGAAGTAGACAATTGCAAGGGTTACTTAGGTGCATGTAAATGCACTGCTGGTTTTGGCTTGACACATACGTATTGTATGTAACTAATTTACTCTTTTATATTCGACTGGTTACTACGTAGAGTTGCATAAATTTATCAAATCTAAGATGCATCGCGATACAAATGTCATAGATTCTGCATCAATGCTGTGATAGAGCATAATCTTAGTTTGCAGCTTTAACAAAGTTAGAGCCTACTAACGTTGATTGCTGAATTTCTGGCCTTGGCTGCACGATTAAGGTTTTTTAAGTTAGCCATTTTCCCTCTGAACATCTGCAAGAATGAGAGTACAACCAGCCACTAATCAGCCAAGAAATAGGGAGGTGCTATCCAACTCTGAGAGACGGACAAGTATGTCTCACATAGATACTAGTGTTGAAATAATGCAGCCCGTAGACTCTAGTCTGATTTCTGAATGCATTCTCTAAAAATAAAAGGGAGTTCAGATTTATCTAACTGCTTGTATGGAGCTCAGTATCTTCCAGGCACTTTTAAATTTTACCAGCAGTTTGGTGGTGGTTGGTGATAATTTCCCACCGGGATTCAAACTGTTGACAGGTGAATCGTAATCGAATGGTAAGGCCAGTGAAAACTTATGACTCTGTTACAGAAAGATCTTTTATTTTGGTTTTACTTTTTTTTTTGTTTGACTCATTGACTGAATAATTATATCAAAACAAAACCAGCACACTGCTGTTTTTCAAGCTCTAACACCGACCTGATATAATCTCTCCGAAGTTGACATTTTCACCTGACAACAGCCTCATATAACATTCATTTACAGCAGCACCACACTTGTTTTGTTTCAACATGCTGCTGGGTTTGTTTTTTTTAGCGGAGTGACACATTTTCTTCCAGCCAATCAGCAGCAGAGAAGAAGCAGCTGCCTGTGTTATCACCTGGCTGATCACCTGCCATGCCAGTGAGAATGAGATAGAGGTATCACGGTTGGCGTGTGACCAGATGGGACAGCATGTGCTCCTCCTCTACAACGTTTCTCCGTTAATCAAGAGTACGGTGCTGTATCAATGCTCATGACTCACACAGTGTGACAGGACACAGTGGGAATCAAACTTCAAACTTAGCTGTATGAGTGCTAAAGTCACGAAGTAATGGCTCATCACAGCTCAGTTCAGTGCAGATCAGTGTGTCGTGTACAGTGACATCCATACAAAGGCACGACTCAAAACTTAGATCATCCCGAAGCAGAATTTGTAGTATTTTTTTCTGCCGCTAAAGCAATTTCTACTATGAACTTCGGCTCATTAATACACTATATGTAGTACTAGTTGAAACTAAGACAGTCAGAACTAAGACATACTACTCATGTCTGTGACGCTACAGAGTCTGTATACCTTCTGTTTTAAGATGATCATTTTGCACTATTATTTCTAATGATCAAAAAGTGTAACACCATTGTAGGATAATGAATGAAATGAGTAAACAGTGTTTACTTTAAGTATAAAATCACATAAAGCTGAAGTGCAGCTTCACAATTTCTATTAATTTAACGTCATAACTGTTGAGTCTTTTAGTCTGAGTCTATTATGGTGTGATAATAACATTCTGTACACAGGAAAATAACAAAATCATCAATTTTTCAAACCTACCTACCTATCTGGCCTACCTGCTTGCGCGATCAAACCTTTGCAAATGGTCCAGAATGCCGCAGCGCGACTGGTTTTCAATCAACCTAAAAGGTCACAAGTCACCCCACTCTTCAGCGACCTGCACTGGCTGCCTGTAGCTGCCAGAATTAAACACAAAGCTCTGACGCTAGCCTACAAAACCATCTCAGGAGCTGCCCCTGCCTATCTCAGCGTCTTACTAAAGGCTCACGTCCCGACCAGGGCGTTACGCTCCGCTCATACAAACTAGTTGTACCCTCGCCTCTCGCAAAGCGAGGTCACTCTAAACTCTTCGCTGTGGTTGTCCCCAAATGGTGGAATGACCTACCAACGGCTACAAGAACAGCAACATCCCTTTCTACCTTTAAAAAACTTGTAAAAACCTTTCTGTTTCGAGAATGCTTCCCTGCCTAACAAAACTAACAAAACTAACAACTACTCTGTGCTCCTTTACACCTTTCTCAGCTTATGTCCTCCTCTGTAAGTCGCTTTGGATAAAAGTGTCTGCTAAATGCAATGTAATGTAATGTAATCTACCTTTGTGTGCATTTGCATTTATGACACAGACTTATTTACCATACTATTTTAAACTCACAGACACCCCCATCTCTCCAGTGTCTATTGTGCGACCAGCTGAAATAAAAATAAATTATGAAAATAAATTATGGTTCCATGACTGCCAATGGAAAATATAAAAAAACAACATGCATTTGTTCAGAAACACAGATGAGGAAATTACTTCAGATTAAAATATATATATTGCTGGACACTACAATAATTGGCGAAACCAATGGCCAAGTACCAATACCGACGCTTCAATACAGACGCTAAAGAAAATATGTTGAGTACACACTCGAGTACCACAGCACTGTTCAACATACTCTGGTGTATGTTTAGTTTTGTTTATATTGCAGTCTGGATGAACTTCAAACTTCCAACATATGAAGTTTGATGTAACCCGTGTGCTTTATTGCACCTGTAATTACACCTGACAATGATATCATGGTGTACTGACACATTCTGAAGTACACTTCTACATCACTGCTGCATACGTAGACGTTAAACTGCTAGAGGTCAGCAAAACCAAGAATTTTAGGGGGCATTGAGTTTAACTTTAAGATATTTTGAAACATGAGTTCAAGATCATCATCAATGTACTATTGCATCAACATATGGAAACACTGCTGCCATCATGTCATCACACCGGATTATACATTTGAAACCATCTTGCTAAGAGCCTCTAAGTGACATTTTATGTCTGAGCTGAGACGGTCTGATGATGACGATTATGAGTATTATGCTCTGTGCGGTTGGTAAAACTATCTAAGTGGAACAATCCGACAGAATGTTTACAAGCTGTTGCAGTCGATACAGTTTTAGTTCAGCTGTAGCTTCTCAAGTCTTCATTTTATTTCTATTACCACACTTTATTTCTTGTTTTAAATCCTGGATTCTCTCTCTCACTCTCTCTCTCTCTCGCTCTCTCTCGTGTCTAATTTTTGCAAATCAGTTGATTAGTCTGACTGTGTAAAAGTGGGAACTGAGTGAGGTAGAGGACATTTGTCAATAGCCTCTGCTCACTGTTAATCTGCAAGACAATGATGAGGATTAGTGGAACGTGTCAAGGATGTGTTTAGTGACAGAAGAGCGCTGATTAACTGCTTAACACAGAAAATGGCTTTCATAATTCAGCTTTTGTGCTCAGAATAAACAGCTTGATGAGAGTCATTAGAGCTAAGTGCTTAATATTTCGGATCTGTATGTTGTCTGTTGCCATCAGTTTGTTTTCTTCCGCTAGAATCAAACATGTGGCTCAAAATAAAAAGGAAACTTATCAAAAATATCGATCGGATTTATGCTATAAGAGGAGGACCATACTCACAGTGTCTTAATGTGTGTTGCGAGTGCTAACAGTGGCAGCTCAAACATCTTGCTGCTCTGATCACAGTCCAACATGCATCTAAAGTATAACACAACAAGTTGCCCCACACAGCATGTACACACTCAACTATAAACTCTACCCACTTGCATAAAACACACGTCTACATATGCCTACAGATAAAGACACTGCACAAGTGCAGTATTGCTCCACCACACACACCTTCACAAGCTCCAACAGCGCTATGACATAATGAGAGGTGATAAAAGCATTTCATTAGGACACGCTGATCTTTCAGGAGCTCATGAGAGCAATCAAAAGGCGCTGCTGTCTTCCTAATTGGAAAAATGAATATTAATTCATCATAAGGATGAGAGGAGCAGAGCTGGATAAACCTTCCCACTGTGCGAGTGATGTGCGATATGTGAGAAACATTCACCTGTATGTATAATGACACCTGGGGTGCAAAGAGTATGATTATCATCGCTCCATAAATAGAGCCAGTCTCCAATCAACCCTCCCCTTCTCAGCCCCCACCACCTTTCTACATTTTTTTATATTTTCTTGCCTATGTTTATACTGAATATTTCTATGTTTATATTTTTTTCACTATTGCACTGTTATTGGAGCTGGCTTTTAATCTCTTATCAAATCTATCAAAGCGGTCAGCAAGCGCATCTTCTGTGTAAAGTCGAGGTTTTTAAATGCCTTGCTCACAGCTGTGAGGTAATCCAAGTCCAAACCCAGTAATCACAGGACCCGCCGTGGCGCACAGCTGCAGAAACAGACTAAGGTTTGTATCTTATGTAGGACTTATCACTTAAGTAAACTATAGCCTTGATAAGGCACTGAGAGGGGTGTGTGTGTGTCTGTGTGTAGGAGGGGAATCTTATTTACCTCAAGCCAAGACATTGACGCCAGTTAGTTGTTGCAGCAGCAGCAGCAGCAGTAAGCTGAAATAAAGACAAAAATGACATTCATCACTCTTAGTAATCAAGGTTTGTGAAAAGATATTACTTAAAGTCAATCAATATGATATTCAGAGAATATGTTCTGCCTCAAGGGGAAATAAGAGAGACTGACACTTACTCAAATGGTGAATGAATCATCTGTCATATCACTACCTGCAGAGATGTCTAGCATTCAAAAAGTAGTTTTGCTGAAAAACTGAATAACTTTAAACCTTTATTTCGACCAAGAAATGGTTTGCACTTGTTAATTAAATAGAAATAGAAGCAGTATAAAATGTACAAATGTAAGCCCCTAATACATGTAAAGAAGAAAAATTAAAGTGTAAATGCCCTGCAACCAAACTAAACATTAATGAAGCTATGAAATATTCATATGACTCATCATCACCACCTGTCATTGCCATGTGCTCATTGATGGAAGATAGATTTATGAGCATGCCAGAGGCATCACAGAAAGCATTTCTATTCAGCCAGAAAAGTTCATGATAAAGCACTTTTTATTACTTTGATGAACTGATTTGTTTATTTTCAAGTCGTGCACACAGCCCACACAAGCTCATAAGACACAGCAGGGAAACAAAATTCAACACAATAAAACAGAAATTATTATACATACTCCACAGCAAGGACAAAATGTGTTGTCTCTGATATGACCAGTGTTTTCATACGAGGGACAATAAATCATATAATGGTAAATGGACTGCATTTATATAAGGCTTTTAACCTGAGATGAGTACAAAGTGGTTCACTTTACTTTATATTCAGGCCCCTAGGTACCATTAACTACACTCAGGAACCTTTTAACACTTTAAATTCTACTTTGATGAATATTTTAGCTAAAAAACAAACAAGAAAAAAATGTTGGAAAATAAAACTGAACAGTTAATCAAATTATTGAAATAAGTTAAGTAATAAGTGATGAAACAAATTTTTTGTCATTCTTGTCTCTGTCTATATTTTGACAGCCATTTGTGCTTTCTCTACCAGCCCAGAGAAGTAAAAAAACAGGTCGATTTTAGCTCCACTTCAAATCCAATTACTTTTGGCTGTTTGCAACATTTTTTAGAAGGTAGGTCAGCTTAATTTGTGTGAAGAATTAAGGTTAAAACACTGTCTGCTCTTAGTGGTCTTTAGACTGTCAAACCAAACCAAACCAAAATCCATTCTAAACGTTGGTATTGTATGGTGGGGTCACATTTTTCACAGTAGTTTCATTATATCATATCATCTACAGGACAATCTGCGCACATTTTCAGTACAAATATTGACTGACTGGGTCCAAAAATATGAATTTCTTTGCTATTTGGGAAAGAAAAAAGAACATGGTAAATCACAGTAGTTATATCAACCCAACCTCTCACAATGATTGCAGCTAGCATAGTTGCTTATCCACAGGGTTTGGTGGTTCATTGTCTTGCTCAACAAAGCAACACACAGGAGACACCAGGGACTGAACTCCCCACCCTGAGGTTAAATAGGTACTTCAGTGTTTCAGTTTGCACTGAAGATCCCCATACAGTAATACAACTCAATCTGCAGTCTTTCATTAGACAACCCTGCAACCAAAATGCCAAGCTCTGCCAAACTCTTCTTTTAAATGTAGGCTTTGTATTAAAAAGGCTCAAGCCCAAGTCAAGACAACCCTGAGGACGTCACTGTGACATCACAGAAGTACTTGACAAGTCACCTGGTGGATTGCTCCTTTAATGCTGTTCCTCCAGAGCTGCTGCTGCCTTTATTGAATCACACAGTAAACAAAAGACCTCTCCTCCCTCAGTGTGTTGATATATCAACACATCACTGGATATTTGTGTTGTGTCGTGGCTCTTGTAAGATTATTCCACTTTATTTGACTTCATTTCTGTCCATTACAACCTACAGTAGCTCGAGGGCACACGACATGAGGAGCTGAACCAGAGATTTGTGTGCAAGGAGTGCATTTTATCGGCTCTAATTCCTGCTGTTAGTCAATAAAAGTCATGGATAATAAACTTCCCTTTAGGCCATAAAGTCTATTCAATCTACCATTCTCTTCTATTCGTCAACAAACATAATAAAACGCGACATGGAAACCTTCACAACAAATGTTTTATTCATGCTTAACACCATAAACTGTCAACGATATCAAGTTATCAGATTTACACTGCTCTCCGTGCTGCCTTCCAGCGTCTTCATTGATTAAGAGAGATAATTTCAATGAGATGAATCAATACCAATGCTTTTACATAGTTTGACCCTTTAACACAGGCTGGACCTTTGCTGTCCATACTGATTCCTCAACATTAGGTCTGAATAATTGTTTCAATTATTGATTAATTGGCTGATTATTCCCTAAATTGGTCAATTAATCGCTTTAAATAGTGACGTGTAAATGTAATTTAAGTAGCTGAAACCAACAAAAATTACTATTATGGCTGATTATCTGTTGACCAAATTACTGATATATTGACTGATGACTGCAATGGTGATTGGTGATTAATGACTGCTTCGTCCTCTGCAATTATTAATTGTAAAGTTGCTGTTAGTTCTGAAAATAACACAAGATCTCGAGCATGATGTAGGAAGAAGTGTTGTTTCCCATATATATCTCTGTATACAGGCACAGTTTGAGTCCAGTCTGAGAGGGTGAAGTTGAAGTTGAACAAAACATTAATCCAACTATTATTTTCACAGACAAAAGGTGTCGTGCCACTGATAGTGGTGTCAGATCAGATAACCCTTTGACAAACAATGGATTGTGTCCTTTAATTTGGAGGACTTTTTGGATAAATAACATTTCATAAAGGTTATAATGTTCAGGGTTTTTTTTAACAGCAGTGTTGATTAAATTCATAGTAAGCTCTTTTGTCCACTCCACTATGATGTGAACAAACAACACTAACATTCAATTTATTTTATTCTACATTACTTCAATTTATGAAACAGCTTCATACATGCATGCAACCTTATAGATCTGATGTAAAGAGTGCATATGTTGTATATTGTTCCTTTCTGGAAATGCAGAGTTTAGTCTTGAACTTTCAGAGTTTTATGCGTCTGACCTCTGCTCCCAGACTTGAGATCTTCAAATGAGCCGTAACCTTAAATCTCTTGCCATTCTTTAGTCCCTACCTACCTTAAGGAGCCCTTCATCTTGGCTGCTTCTTCCACACAAACTAAATCTTTGTTTTTTGCATTCTGTGATTTTACTTCAGAAAAAAACGTTTTTAAAAAAGTTCAGTAAAATCAAAATGTGCCCGTTCAGAATCGGACTGATTGCTTGGCGCAGAGTATAAGTGCTTGCAACTTTCTTGAGAACTACTCATCAAAAAAAACACACTCAACGCTGAGTCTTTCTTAATCGGATTCCCAGTCATTGACAGAGACTTCTTTAATTTAGATTGGCAGCTGCTAAACCTCCAGTCTCCAGTTATATTGGCAGTTTTATTAAAGACGTGTGACATTTTGTTTTCATACACCGTGAACAGTCAATATACATGTCTTTGCTGCTCATCACTTTCCTGCTGCTGCTTTCCAAAAAACCTGCCCGCCAACAGTAAACAAGACCTGCTGCTCACACACTGGAGGCATATCCTAGCCTGCACATACAAGGCTTTTTATATTTGAAATATGGAATTACCCATTAAAATCTAAAAAGGAGGTGGTGTTTACATAAACAATCACACCACTGACAGTGACGGGGAAGTGCAGAAAAGAAACTACTTCCAGGCCACAGCATGCTATTAACCACAATTCACAACAGGAAGCTATTTTATCTACAACAATATCACACTTTGCATAAATGAGAGCATGATAACTGCTTCAAGATGTATTTAAGATTTAATGCAGTTTTAACGAGGGAAAACACACACCTCCTCTGCCTCTTTATTGGCTTTGGTTTATGTGTTTGCTCATGTTGGGTTTTCTGAGCACAATATCTCAGATTCTTTCAACAGATTTCATTTAAATTTCAATTAAATGAAAACCACAGGTGTAAATAATAAAATCAATGATGATTGAATTCCATTTAGCTACTTCAGTTGTGAGTCCTTGTATTGTCACGACTTACTGGGACACTTTATGAGCCATTGTTAATAAAACGCCTGAGCTGTATCTCCAGCAGACTTGTGGACAAAATGTTCTTTCTCATTTTGTATTCCCATTTCAAAGAGTTCTTTAAACAACATCCCCAGTGTTATACATAACACAAAAACAGGATTGACGGAGAATAGTGATCAATACGTTTTTGTTATTGCCAGTAGTCTTAATTACTTCCGTAGGTTCCAGTCTCTCGTCAGCTGTTACTGCCAAATAACAGCATAAAAACACTACAATACAATACCCATGTGTCTCTGTGGTTATGGAGAAGAAGCCAGTAAAGCTTTCTTGTTCAATATGTGGTCATAACATGCTGCCATAGTTGCGTAATGAATCTGAAAGTGTACACTGAAGCTGCAGATTTTGTTTTCAGGTCTTTAACTTCTACACAAAACACAATATCAAGCTCTGTGATTGGATATTTCTTGTCGAAATGCACCAAATGAGTCATAGTTATATTCTCCCCTAAAGTTTTTTGGTCTTGTACCATAAACTTTTTAATCAAAGAAGCAGATATTTTCTGACGTAGTTAATATTTTGGAGAAATAATAATAATAAAAGACACAGAAATGTGAGTCACAAAACAATGTCTGAAGTGGAAATCAATGGGACGTTTAATTATGGAACCACTTTGCTCCACTACCACTCTGCTCAATGACAAGTCAGACATGTCTGCTGTGAAACAGTCCTCTTATTGAAATATAGCAAGCCTTCTCCATGTCTAAGTCTTTTGAAACTTGCTGAATTCTTTATTTCTTCTACATCTAAGAAATAACACTCAGCTTTGAGGCCTTCTAGTGGGACTGGAAACCCTGTGGCCCCTGATACGCTCCACAGTCAGCCAGACCTGTTTTGATCACAGCTCAACCCAGTTTCTAGATGCCTTTTCCACAGTGTCAAGAACAGTGCTTTGAAATTTCGGTCAGTTTCTTTGTGAGGCAATCTTTCACTTCTCAGAATAATGACAGGCTGTCTTTCCTCTGTCGTGAGCTGACATTCAGTTCCAAAGAATGAAGAGTTTCTTGTTCCACCATTATTAATATTATTATTAGCTTTTATCATTACAGCTTTGACATCTGCAGTGACAAAAGTCTATTTCAGAGCATAATTGGTAAGCTTTTGTATACCAATGAGTCTCTCAATTAGCCCTTCATTACCGGTGTATTAGTAAGACTTCGTGATAGAACAGCAAACAGTGCTCAGAAAGACAAATTTTCGCTATGTTGTCTGTGATAGCTGACAACAGCTATCACAGAAATTCATTAAAACTTCAACTTTCTGTTCAATCAAGTACAGGTATTTCACATTTTAGAGCAGTGGCAGTGCATTTTGAAGTGCAAAGGCCATTTTTATAACACTGACTGGCAGCATCATATATTTTATAAAGTGTGTAACATCTTGTGATGCAAAAAAACAAAAAAACCTCAGTGTGTGTAGGGAGAGTCCCACTCCCACCAGCACAACAGAGTCTGTAATCATTAACTATTGCAGCAGCGGTGTTCTTGTCTTTAGTCCTATAATCAACCATCATAAAGTGAACACCCAAGGTGTCTTGTGATGCCGTCGCTGCGATGACGCACAGCAGTTAAAATTTAAGCTGATAAGGCTGAAGAGTCATTCAAGAGCTTCACTACAAAACAACATATCTATGGAGGGAAAATGTGATTCAGACCGCACCCCACCACCCCCAATACTGCCATGTCACTCCTTATATTTACTCATGTACTGTACCAAATTTTTTCTTTCTTTCTTTCTTTCTTTCTTTCTTTCTTTCTTTCTTTCTTTCTTTCTTTCTTTGAAGTTTATGCATCTTAGAGGCAAATATTGTACTTTTAACTCCACTATATTTGTCTGACAGCTGCAGTTATGTATCAGATTTCTTCAATTTTTCATCCCCTTCCTGTCCAGACAACTTGACAAACTGAAGAAAGTTTTTTTCCTTCTTTTAAACATGAATAAACTTTTTTTTAAATCTTCCTTGATTAGCAGGAAAATCTCAGAAAGTTTCTGAGCACATGAAAATTTGACTTTTTAGACATATGATGCTCCCACAGAATATGACATATTGTTGTATTTGAAGACATCATATATATGAATTTTCTTTTAATACTTTAGATAAAGTTTGTTGAAAATACATGCGTACTTACATAAGATTTTAAATGCACAACAAAACATTTAGCTCCTGTGCATATCATTTACTAACTTTGCACATACAAGGTCTAAATTTTGTTAATCATTTCTATTACATAGTCTTTGACCACAGCCATGTAGCAATGCATGACACACTGTACATGATATGACAAATAAATGTGATCTTGATTTAGACATTAGAGAGAGATGTCTGACAACCACTGTGGCCATATATCTTACTCCCTTGTTACGGGGGAAGGAACTTAGCTAAACCCCACAAACAGTGACTTACTGTTACTGAGTCATCAATCTGATGCAAACAGTGACTTTGGACAGTAATCACTGAGAGAAAGGAGTGAGTCATAGCCATAATCCATCGACATATAGGGTTGTCTCTACTTTATTTCTATGGTTTATATTCTGTTTGGCTCTCTGCTGCAGACTATTTTCTTTAACTGGATCAGTTCATATTTATCTAATCTCTGCTCTTCCCTCTGTTCTTGAGTTTCAAACTAGCAACTCTGCATTTTCCGTTATGACAAAACATCTGCTACTGGACAGCACAGAGCTTCAACTGACATTCAAAAACATAAATCACGCAAGACAACTGACAAATAAAGTCAACAAGGTGAATTTCAGTCACCTTTAAAAAAAACAAGCCCAGGGTTTGTTTGTTTTTTTCAAAGCCACCACATTTCCTCACCAGTGATTTCTGAGGAAGTGACAGGACAAATGTAATTTTCTGTCAAATTACCAGTGAGTTATGCAGACAGACAAAAGCAGATTGTAGATAAAGCAGCTGCAGATGGTGATGGATGATAAGAGTAGCAGAAGGAGGCGGCTCAGTGCTGCAGCAGCAGCAGCAGCAGCAGCAGCACGCCATCTGATGGACATAGTGAGAACAGTCTGGTTTCTTGTTGAATTGATGACACTGAAGGATTCCCAAAGTTTCCTATACGTCAGGAAAAACAGGTCTGACAGAAAAACTTTAACCCCCAGGAGGCTGCAGGGGTGGAGTGTGAAGGTGGGCACTGCAGGTACAGTGAAAAGAGACACTGAACGGCTGACATTTTGAAAAGAGGAGAGCAATTCAGACTACATGTTTGTTTCATTGCTTTACCAAATTCAAATATATATATATTTTAAAACTTCTCAGTTCTGAGTCATTCAGACACGAGGACTACAAACAATATAAGACATTAAGAACAGAACAATTGCAATGAATTACCACCTCACTATATTTTGAAATTTATCATTTTGAAGTCAAACTCATCTTTTTCATCTTATTTTCTCTAGTGTTCCTTTAATCCACAGGACTCGCTCTCTTCATCCAATACTTTTGAGCAAGGCACAAAACACTGGACCCTACTATTTAAAGCCAACTTTGTGCATTGTTTAGATTAAAATAATAAAATATAGAATTTTAAAGAAGGCAAGAATGATCTCAAACAGGGGGTGAGAAAAAATGTTTTTTCTCTCACACTTTTTAAACAAAAGATGGTTGAATGATAGAATAAGATAAGTTCAGCTTTAGTTTTTCTCTTCCGCTGAAGAGCAAGAGAGATATGATGGGGAAAAAAAGAAAAAGATTCAACTATATCAAACAGTACGTGTGTGTGTGTGTGTGTGTGTGTGTGTGTGTGTGTGTGTGTGTGTGTGTGTGTGTGTTTGTTTCATAGAGACAGTATGAAGGAAGCTGATATGGAGGAAGGAAGGAGATAAAGACAGGAGGAGGGAACGCATAAATATTTTGGGGAAATACATTCCATGTTGGTTTGATCATGAAGCTGAATTATTCCAACAGTTCACAGTACAACAAAAGACCTGGTACTGGAAACTACTGATACGACATGTGCACTGATCTCATGATAAACACTTGAGGATATTATACAAATATTATAGTAAGGCAAGTCCATGCGGGAGTACTACAATGATACATGATGACACACTTCCAAAGAAGGAAAACATTACACATTACAGGAAACAGGCTGTAGATGAACACAGTGTTACTTTTATATGTAATGACAACACTACAGTGGTTAGATATTATATTAATTAAGGTAATGTCAGTGTGAAATCACCGTTTAACATCACAGACAACCTTTGTGTGATATTCTACAGGGACCTTTGTGAAAGCAGTGATTTCTCAGAGTTTTCTCCTCTCCTCTATCAAGCTGTCAGCCGTCAGTCTTCATACTCACTGACATGAGAGACATGTACATGTTTAAGACATCATCTGATCTCAGTGCGCATCTACACCGTTGTTTTAAAGTACGGAGACTACCGGTAATTGTAAAGGCTCATTGGGACTCACCGCAGCGACCAGCCGTCTTCTCTCTCTCTCTCTCGTCTGAATTTCTTTTTGCTTTGTTTGCTTGAAGCCAAGAAGTCGCTGAACCTGTTGGAGGTGTCGTTCAGGTAACACTGCTGCACTTATCACTGCTGTCCATTTTTATTGCTGCAGGTTAGTAAACTTTAGTTAGACTTCAAACTCTGAGACACGCAACGCAGCGTGCCCCGCCGTCACCGTGACGTCGACGGCCCGCGTCACGTGACAGGAAGTGTCAGCTCTGAGAGGTAAACAACTCTACTACAGCAGCCACGAGCTCTTCTGACTGTCAATGACACTACACACACACACACACACACACACACACACTCACACACACTACACACACACACACACACACACTACACACACACACACACACACTACAGACACACACACACACACTACAGACACACGCACACACACACACACACACACACTACAGACACACACACACACTACAGACACACGCACACACACACACACACTACAGACACACGCACACACACACACACACACTACAGACACACACACACACTACAGACACACGCACACACACACACACACTACAGACACACACACACGCCTTCTCTGCTTATTGAGTAACTTACAGACTTACAGACTGTCTCCTGTACATATATTTATGTATACATATACACAAGTATACATACATGCACATGCATATATGTATATACCTAAATGCGCCATACATAATTATAAATCAGTTCAACGGGTATATACCAACATACCTAACCCTAACCCACTAAGGTGAGAATAGTTTTCTGTTGTCTAATGAGAAGTTATTATTCTTTTTTTCGCCCAACAGCATCTATCTATCTATCATGTAACAGCCCCACATTAAAAAAGGACTATGTATTGTAAGCTTAATGTAATCAAAGAATCAAAAGTAAAGGTACAATGGCCCCTTTTAGAACATTATATTATTGTATATGACGATAGTAGGGATCATTGATGCATTCATTTGTAAGCACCTTTAAAATTAGTATTACACTTTTAGTTGTTTAATCTTTATTTACCGAGTGAGTTCAGATGCATAAAAGATGCGACTAAAACTGCAGCTTAGAGACATAAAAATGTTTAACTTTTACGGGTATTGCACAGTAACAGGAGCTGAGAGGCATAAAGGAGAGAGTTTGATTAGTCATTTAATCATAGCACTAGAGATTAGTACATTTCTAGAAGAACTTGCAGATAAGAAGTTGTGTTATAGCTCAGTCTTATAATGTGACTGACAACACTATTACGAACTGTCTGGAACTACCATGCAAATGCAAAGAACACAAAGCCTTACAATTTTCTAAAACAACTCACTCCTTCTTGAGTCTGTTCATGTGAAAATGATATGGCAGAGGAACCAGGGAGAAGAAGCTTGAGCTGCAAATAATAGGTCTAAAATTATATATTTTTTAAAAGGCCGGATGTGGCACATTTATGAAAGAAGAAGTGAGGGGCAGTGTCAGAGACACTGCAGAGATACTACCATGCATTAAGACTTTGTTGCTGAATGATAATTTGTTAGAATATTTCCATTGCATTTTCCACTATGCAGGAATTCTGTGAACATTGATTTTTATTTCATTGCCAATAGGATACTCATTTATTTTATGCATGTTACAATTAAAAGGCCTTAAAAAAAGAGAGAAAGTAGAAGTAAGAAAATCATGTCATTCTTCGGGTCTTTTGTGGAATAATTTTCAAGTCAAAGATAATTGCTTTTCTTTTGCATCTGAAAACTACAAAGGACCAAAACAAAGTGTTTTCAATCAATGTCAGCAAATGTGAAAAAATACTTTGTAACCGTCCAGCATGCCAACATCTTTTCACTTCTGCTTTTGTGTCTCACTTAGACGGATGGAGTCTGTCTGTAAAGGTTTACACTCACATGTCGTTCACATTACTTCTACTTATGTTTCCACTGAAGAAGCGTCTCTGTGGTGATGTTACACTCACAGACAGGTAGACAGCAAAAACACAGTAGCACAGTCATCTGACTAGTTGTGACCTGTTTTGGGTAAAACCTCACTATCAAACCCTGCAGACAAGGTGCTTTATCTCTAGAGTCTGAGTCATGTATCTGGGGAAACCTGACATGTTAAAGTGTGTGTGACAACAGACAGCAGAGGGTGGGGGTTGGTTCTCCTGAGTAGACAATAAAGCCATGACAGCAGCCTGTAATATGGAAAAAGAAAATCCAACTAAAGTTAGGGGAATATTCATTTTATGTCATTGTAAACATCACGTTTGCAGTCTGACGGTACATGTCTATTGCACAGAGAAGAGGCCAGGTTATATGAAGCTCACCAGCATTTTCATGTAATTTACTGCAATCCCAGATCATGAGCATGTTGCACTGTAGCAAAATGACTTGAATTTAAAATTTAAATTTGTTGGAACAGTATACAAATAGTTTTAATATGTTATTCTTGATTTGAAGAAGGCTCTGTGTGTGTCCTAGGTTAGAAGAATTAAAATGAATGAACGAGGGCAGCTTTGCCTTTGCATGTGAAGCAATATAGTTTATCATGGTTCTGCAAATTAGTTTCGGGGCTGTTGATTATTAAAGACAGAACTAATTGACCAGGATTATAGTTTAACAGAGGAGCCAACAAAGCTATTTAAATCTTTCCTTGGTTAGTTGGACATTATTTCAACATCTCAAAACTGTTTGTAGGACTATAATCCACACTGGACGTCTCAAGCCAGGAAGGTCATCATTTATACATCATATATGGCAATAAATTATACATTAATGATATAAATTATATAGCACAGACATTTTACTAATTGCCCGAAAGAGGCATTTATATGTGCGGATGACTCTGGAAAACATCTTCCTGTGCACTGCGACTGTGACACAAATCTCCAAACTGTTATGGAAACTTCAAATATGTGTGTTCTTAGGACTTCATTTGTTAAGTGCAAGAGTGCAATTATGAATTGTAAGTGCTTATGAGGACAAACATCACCAATTTTGGAAAGATTACATTTACATTTATACATTTCAAGCTGTTCTCTTTTTAAAAGGAAGAAGTAGTGCAATAGTTAATTAAACTTCAGAGCCTGAAAGCAGCCAAATAAGCTCCAATGTCAGTTACATAAGTGCCACATAAAGAAATAAGAGCCTGAGAGAATTACATAAAACTTGTGTTTTTCTTCTCTACTGCTAGTGTGGCAGACGTCATGCAGCAGATCGGATATCTTCTGGACTTCAGTGCCTGTTGAAGTCTCCTCTGTCATTTTGAGTAATGGGCGAACGGAGAGTCCTCGTTCACTTTACCCTGGAAAGGAAACAAAACATATTCATAATAAACAGCAATCAGTGTGTTATCTTTATTTACAGAAGTTCAAATATCATTTCCTCTCCCCTGCATTTTCTACTTAGTAATTTCTCTGCAATATGGTTGCACAAATCTTACGATAAGTTTGAAAAAAGAGATTAAAATGACTGTAATTTTCAATAAGCTTTCAACATATCACAGTGTCAAAATGTTCCTTCAAACCCCGAAAGCATGCATGAAACAAGAATACCAATGAAAGCAGAAACAGGAAATGACCTTGTCAGTGTCACAAAGTCTTTTTCAGCCCTCAGCCCTCCCTTCAGCCCCACTCTCTCATCTCTCTGCATTGCTTTCTCTGCTCACATCTCCCTTTACTCCAACTCCCCAGACGTGCCATCTTCGACCTCTCCACCAGATGCCCTCAGACTTTTTAACTCCCACTTCAAGCCACTCCCTCTGGCCCTGCAGTCACCTGACGTCCACTCCTACCCACACACCTGTTAAATATTTATATACATTTCCAAATAGTGCCGTAAAATATATAATGTTGTCTGTTACCTTTTGCTTCATTTTTCCTCCTCTGTTTTTTTTATACATGCATGGCTGCTTCGTTGAAAATTTAATTGTATGTACAGTACACTTGCCAAAGAAACATCAGTTTGTCCAAGCGGCAACCTCCATGGCTGTGAAGTGAAACTAACATGGAGATGTCAAAAGCCACAATTCTTCAAACGAGATCACTTTAGGCTGGCTCCAAAACAAGTCAGTTTCCAAGAGCCCCGAAGTTAAAATGTCCAACTTCACAGCAGAAATAAACATAACAGCCTGGTACAAAAAACTGTTTTAGTTTCTATAGTTGATTTGCCTGTTCACAATGGACAATGGAGGCTGAAGGCACAATCCTGGAACGCTTGGAGGTCAAAAGTTTCAACCGGGAAATTCTGATTTCTGACACTGACTGGACAGCATTATACGGCCAGCTTTTTTTACCCAGTCAGAGACAACATTTAAATGCACACTAATTTTCTACTATTATTCCAAATATGACAAAATTTTACAGGTCATGTAAACATCAAATTCTGTTTGGATAAGACTTTATTTCAATCAAATTAAGACGAGGAATGTGCCTATTCAGATTTTGAAAGCATTCTTTGGATTTGTATGTAGCGTATTCGGAATATGTGTCTCAGTTAGAATTTTCACACAGCCTCTTGTCTGTTTACAGTTGGCTCTGCGTGTTGTAAACAAATCAATGACCAACAGTTTGAAAGCAAAAAAGAAAAGCTCGTATTTCTGCTCGGGAGGAGGAACACAACTACTTTTAAAGTTTAAATAACTTGCAACAGAAAATTTCATTTTGACAGCTGTATATAAACAGGAATATTAGTTGAATATTCATTTCATGAACCATTTTAGCAGGAATATCGTCTTTTTCTGAAAAAAGCAAAACATGTAATATTTTTTAAATGTAAATGTAGTAATTTTCAGATCATTTGGTAGTTGTTGTTGTTTTTTTGTGGCCATGCATATGTTCTTTCATGCCACCTATACCTTCCTGTTTGCCTTCCTGTAAGCTTTCTTAGCTTTACACGTTCAGTGCTACAATAAAACCCTGAACTGTTGCTGTTGTGCTTTTTCTGCATTTGGGTCCTTCCCCTGCTGCTTTATACTCACCACCTCGACAGTAACAGTGTCTAGACAAAAGCATAAATTAACAGGCTCATTTGGTGCAGCCGTGGGTTACAAAATAGTATATCGGACTTTATCTTTTGAACAACCCTGAATTGATTGACTGTTAAGATTTTTAATAAAATATTGTGCCACTGTAGTTTGACTGACAGAAGCTGTCGGTCACCATAAATGAAGTGTCTTTGTCCATCATAATCTGTTTGGGAGCTCCACATGCAGGAAGAATAAAGGTTTCCCCTGAATAAGACTTACAGTTGCCTTTTAAAATACAGCATATCGCCTGACACTTATTAAACCTGCATGTTATCTGCTCATCGTCATGTGCTCACTTTGCAAAATCAGCTGCTTCTGTCCTTGGACCCATATGTTGTCCAACACAACAATGTGCTAGAAGCTCTTTACAGTGGCTACACGTGGTCACCACCATTCTGACATTCTTAGCATCCCGGACTCTTTAGATATCAGATGAAAATGTAATCATGGAGGTCCCCACGACATGAGAACAGACATTTCTAAGAAGAGATGAAAGCAAAACACTCAACAGAATATCAGTATTGTCATCAGCTATCTATAAATATTTATGGCATAATGATAAGCTTCAATTTCTGAAGAATGTGCTTAGTCATTACATGCTGTCCCGTTCATGAGACTTTTTCACACATTGTCAGGCTTCCTGTTTCCGTAAAAGAGAGAACTGAAAACCACTGTTCTCACTGTTTAGGGGAAAAGAAAGAAAGTGACACACACAAGAAACCTGATACACTGCCAGTGTTAACAGTTTAACTCCCAGCAGAGCAAGACGCTGTATAGCTGCCTTTTTCTTGATCTAATCATATTTGACATAATCACGAGTATGTGTTGCCCCCTGCTGATGGAAATACCAGGCAACTTGCACACACAAGGTGAAACCACACTCTATTCATATCATCGTTTACTGTGAATGCTACTTGGGTCTCAGTCTCATTAATGCTTGGGGTTGATGTGCATCCAAATATGGTAACAACTACAAAAAATGATAAAGAGTTACATAAGTTTTGTATCTTAAAGTCTAGCCACTTTGTAAGGCTGAGCTAAATGCTAACATCAGCACCATTTCTTACTATGACAATGCAAATGCGTTATACTAGTATGCTATACTATATGTTATACTAGTGCATTAGCTCTGTTACATTATTGTGGGGAAGTGCTAACTCAGTTTGCTGGGCCAACTTTGCAATTTTAACTGTAACTGATTTGCTATGTTGGATGGGAGGGATAGTGCATGGTCATCTTGGTTAAATTTATTCCAAAAAATATTGAAATGAGTAATAGTGCAAGACAGACAATGTGGTTTGTCACCTGTTTCCAGTCCTTTGTGCATCTGGGCATGAACTTAAAGAGGGAGCATGCCTCTATAGGTACCCTTTTATGGAGACTAGAAGGAGCTGGGTATTGTTTTGATTGGATGATGGAATAGGTGGAAATATTTCAGTTAATTTAGTCAGATTGTTCATGTTGTGCATTTCATTGATTCATTCTGAATGTACTGTATTTTTTGGTTTATATTGCAGAATTTAATATGTATTGCATGGGAGGAGCAGCACCCCATTTTTCCTTGTTAAAAGACTACCGTTGTTTGATGAGTAAATAAAAGTCAGCCTGTTTTTCTGCACACCTCCTGGCCAGCGTGATGCTTTTGTGATCCTGCATCTTTCTTTACTACAATTATTCCTTATTAATCCTTATCAGGGTCATAGGGGACTGGAGCCAGTGTCAGCTGACTTTGTGTGGGAGACAGGGTACATCATGAACAAGTCACCATTACAAGGCGGACAGAAAGAAATGCTTACATTCACACCTATGGGCAGTTTAGAGTCACCAATTAAATAATTTTCCTTTACACTGCATGTATTTGGACTGTGGGAGGAAGCTAGAGTACCCAGAACAAACACAGACATTAATGAAACAACATTTCATGGCGATGCATGATCCAATAGTTGTTGAGCTATTTCAGTTTAAAATGTTAATTAGTTTAAAATCACTTAAAGCATCAGGCTCCTGTTTTCTCACTCACCAACGGCACTTCTTCAAGCCTCTCAAAGTTGGACCTCGAAGATCGGGAGCATCTCACGATGACAACCACCAGCGCGAGGGTTAAGACAATACAGAAGATGCAGAGGATGGCCACAAGGCCAGGATTTGTTGACAAGTCTTTTTCCCACTCATGTGAAACTGAGGGTGACAAATAAATAGGTTACCGTCATAACTACTCAACAAACTACATAAACTACATTTCTGCTTTCCAGAAAAGAAGGGTGTCAGAAGATGACAATCAAAGTGCAAAATGTAGAAGCTGTCGGTTTGAGTTAAAGATGTTACAGAAAACACACTGTAAAGTGTGTACATTTATGGAAAATCCATTTTTTACAATAGTATTCTGTTTTTTAAATAGTATACAAAACTCAAAAGTAAAACTCAGAAAATAACAACCAAACTATTGTTTAACAATTTCACACTTTTTACTGTAATTTGACACTAAATCTTATCAGTTCTACATTTATGTGTGTTTATGATATTTGTATCTGGATTCTGGATACAAATTTATCAAGCCTTTTTCAATTGGCTACACACAGTGAGTAAATACACATAGGTGAAGGTGATCATAATAAAAATGCAGGGAAAATCACAGTCACTTTATTTCTAACCAAACTAGCCACTACAAGAGATGTCTACAATAGACTAATTTATTGCTAACACAATGACTAAGTGATTTACTTTTATGAATTCTGGTCTTTTTAAATTAAAACTTCAACCTTTACTAGCCATAGTTCTTTCTTTCTCTTTAAAAAAAAATAAATACATATATATTTTTGAGTCTGATTTTCAAGATCTTCTGTCCTCTAGGGGTCAAAAATTAATTTATGTAACTTTAAACTTAACTTTAAATAAAAAACAATTCGCATACTTTTATTTTAATACTGAATAAACATAACTCCTGAACTCACAATTTCACTGTAAACCACTAAGGAACCATTTTTATGAGAAAATGTTGTTTTTTAGTGGTGTAGACGTCTGGTTCTCTGATTCAGAATAAAGAGTCCCTCAGCTGACCAGTCTGACCTGGGCTAGTGGTGTTTACGTTGGTGGTTGTATTGACATTTGGTGACTCTGATGCTGGTGTGAGTGTCGTTTCACTGGAAACTGTTTCTTTGGACGTCAGATTGGCTGGTGTAGTCTGAGCAGTGGTGGTGGGACGTATTTCCTCTGTCCTGTTGGGTGTTTGTGGGGAAGTCGTCGGCGGTGGTGACGATGACCCTAAAGTGACTGCACTGGTACTCTGGTGTGTTGTTGTTGGAAGCTCTTGTGTCGTATTTGTGGCTGACGTGACATTTTCCAGTGTCACAGCAGTTGTGGTTGTCTTCAGTACTGGTTTAGTTATGGTCGTTTCTGTAAAGTAACAAACAGCATGAAAAGATGATGATGCACAGCATTGACTACTTTTCAAGATAAGGCTTCTTTGGTTTTTTTTCATCATAGATAACATAGCTGATATTTTAAACTAAAAGCAGAGGTGTACCTGGGAATTATGCCTCATATGCACAAAAAGAGATATTGGCCACTTCCACTTTAGATTTGCTTAATTTAATGACAGCATCCACGAACACAGCACAGCATTTCA
This sequence comes from Larimichthys crocea, assembly GCF_000972845.2. Taxonomy (NCBI): domain Eukaryota; kingdom Metazoa; phylum Chordata; class Actinopteri; family Sciaenidae; genus Larimichthys; species Larimichthys crocea. The sequence continues at coordinate 29,206,058 of NC_040027.1, forward strand.
TTATTACCTAAAATGAAGATGCAGCTGACACAAAAAAAGGGCACACAGGTGAGATCAGGCAGGTTGTTCCAAAGTCGAGCTGCCCTGATGGAGAAGGCATGTTCACCTCTTGTTTTGAGCCTAGATCCCGGAATAACCAGAAAGGAACTGGCCGAGAATCTAAGGCTACACACTGGCCTGTACAGGGTTAGCATGCTGGCAATGTAGTTAGGGGCCAGACCCCAACAGGCTTTAAAAGTGACCAGTAAAATTGAAAAATAAATCCTAAAACACACCAGAAGCCAGAGGAGGGAAGCTAAAATTGGTGAGATGTGATGTTGTCTGCTAAAACCGGTAGGAAGCCTAGCTACTGCGTTCTGAACAAGTTGGCTTTGACTTTGGAGATGGTTCTTAGTTTAAAAAAGAAAGCCTGAACAAGCTTACACACACAAGGGAGGCTGTCTCTGTTTGGACATACCAGACTACTTTGATTAAACTTGATCAACTTTATTTAAAACAGCTGCAAGGAAATTTAACTTTGTGTTGATTCTGGTGGCTCCTGTGGATAAAAATGGTTTCATTCATTTCAAAACCCAACCCAGTGACAGCATGCTTGTCATTAATTAAGTATATAGAAATGACAAATCTTTTGTAGATCATCATCATTATTGAGACTTCATCATTATTGAGACTGTTACATAACCAGCTAAAAACTCCTTAAAGTACATTTAAGTAAGCAAATTATTTATTATCGAAAAATTACCCTGTTAATACTCTTAATGATCCAGTGATTCCATGATGTCAGTGATTATTATCATATATGATGTTCTAACATTAATGTTGCTGCTTAATTAATGTCTAATGTGTGTTATGTGGGATACTGCTGTATTTGTGCTTATTTAACTACTTTATATAAGATCATCATATGTTTGTTACTCAACCCATAAAGAAAAACACTTATTCTTTCAGTTCATCATTAAAAGTTAAAAGTAGAATATTTGCCTCTGAGATGTAGTGTAATAGAATTATAAAGTACTCAACTTGATAGTAGTCATCACTGGCAGTTTCCTATTTATATTGCTGTAACTCTCACAGAAGCAGAAGGTCTTTAAATGTTAAGCAGAAAGGCTAATATGATAATGAATAGGATGTTTTATTATGTTTGTGAAAAACAGCCATTAATGTACACTCAGCTGAATTTGTTTGGATGAAGAATGAGGCAATTAGATTCAGTAACAAAGCTGGTCCATTGGACAGAGTATTTGCTTTTCTGATTCTAACACTTTGAGTTAAAGCTTAATGCACCAAACTAAACAACACAATTGTTAGCCCCAACAAGATGCTGATATGCTGAAGATGTTCAACCTGTTTCTAAAGTTGCAACTGTATTTTCTAATCTCTAATTTTCTAATTTCTAATTTAATGTATGCCCTTGGTTAGTTATAAAACACAAGCAAAGTACTAACAAATTATCTGACATAAAAATATAAAATGTTGGTAGGAAATGTCAATGTATGCCGATAAAGCTGATGCTTCTTTTGGAGTCACAACTTGAAAAAAATATTTTTTATGATGCAGTGAACAGAATATTTTATCATCAGGATGGTCTGTAGAGTTTTTGAGGATTTTGTAAATACCTTCAGAATAACTGTGTTGCTAAGCAACTTTCAAAGATTGACAGATAGATGTGGGAAAATTAGATCCTTGGCGCTGTGATTCAACTATAACGAAGTTAGCTCAGAGGGACAAACTGAGGATACGTTCTGCTTCAATATTACTTTACCTTATACTACTTTTTAAAGGATATTAATAATACAAAAGAATAATCCACACATAAATGATTATTAGAGGGTATTATTATTGTTATGTTATTAGAGGTTAAGATAAGCTTTTATTGATCTTTACTGGGAAGTTTACAAGTTACCCAGCAGGATAAAGAGTAATTAAAATTAGCTCCACCTTTACCAGCTGCAACAATAAAATTTTAACCACCAGCATTATCACATCTGCTTCAATGTCTATATCCAAAACACACATCCAATGTTCATGAAGGGCTCCATACTTTCAATCTTGAGGTGGGAACATTATGTTTCTGCCTAATTTTGTTGGTCTCAGACAGGTGGGAACATTATGTTTCTGCCTAATTTTGTTGGTCTCAGACTATAAAATAGTTTTGTGCTGTAGGTTTTGGTGCAGTTTGGTGCAGTTGTTACTAAAAGATTAGGAGAGTCTGTGCTGTGAGACTTAAAGAGCAGCTTAACACCCAGCTGTATAGAAGTGTTTTACTGCCCTCTCTGGTTAAAAGTTTCAGTTTGTAGTTTTACCTCTGTCCAAACATCTTCATCACTAGTATTTTGTAGCACAATGCGTGTACAGTACTGTTAAAAACACACTCACCCAAGAGTTAAATGTTTGTTTAAATTGTTGTCTGTGTTAATGATGGATACTACTACATGGCTATAACAAATTGTTATGTAGATTTTATCCAAAGCACAGCATTATGGAAAGTACAAACTAAAATGTGCTTTAAAAGACATTTTGTTGACCTGTTGCTCCTTACAGCAGTGTTGACTTTTAAAGTTCAGTCTTGACTTTGGAAACATGGATTGACAAAACAGTTTCACCTGAAATCCATGAAGTGGCAGGAACACTGAAAATCTAATGCTGTGTGACTTTCATAGTTTTTGCATTGATTCATTCTAATACAGGCCTGTATGCAACACTTGTAGAGTGCTTCACGGGCAACCGCAGGAGCACTGAAGTAATACATACAGACTGTAAAAACAGGAAGAGAGTGGGAGATAGCACCTGAACACCCTCTTCCTGCATCCATGTTAGGTAGCTACTCTGGGGCTTTAAATCGTCATAGATATGTTGGATATATTGTTATATTGTGATTAATCCTCCAGAAGAGCTTCACGGGCAAAAACATCTACATTTCCACAACAACTGAACAATTAACTGACAAAGAAGTTCCTAAATGGTCCTTGAGATGAGATTCATCATCAGTCTGAGGTTCAGACCAGGCTGTTGTCTCTTCAGTGTTTAATAAAGCAGAGTTAAAAGTCTGTAATGATTTGTGTTTACTGGTGAGGCCGACAAACAGCTGGTCGTCTGTGTGTGCGTGTGTCTGTATGTGTGTGTGTACATAAAACTGTTTGCACAAGTAGCAGACACCACAGTAGGTTATTTCAGGATCACTGCTCATATATTTGCTTTAGTTTACACTCAAGCATGACCTTCTTATTTACTTTACCCTACCTCTTATGATAATATTTCATATTTTCATTTAATAACCTGCATCGTACAAAATGTGGAAAGACAAACTTTGACTTGTATTGTGTATAACGGTTTCTAAAAGGCTGCACGCTGTCCAACTTGTAATACAATCTTGGCCTCAGACATACAGTAGTTGGCTATTGCTGTTGAAGGTCTGCCAAAACCTGCACCAAGCTACCTCGGATAATACTGCTGAACCTCCCTCTCACTGCAGGAAGTTTCCTATTTGCATAACTTTGCATCTTTATAAGACTTCCACAGAACATTCAGGTGAATTCTCCATCAAGTCTGACAACAGTATAACAGGTAAAAATGCGAAACGTTGACTTACCATTACAAACTGCCACTGCAAACAGGCACAGCAGCACAGTGAGGTGCATCGCTGCAGGCATGTCGAGAGAGGAAAAGACTGGTGGTCATATCGACATCATTCAAACATACGCACACGCACACTACATCCTTGACAGCAGGATGTGTCAGGTGCCTGAGGAGGAGTGCTCTAAACGGTGGGTTGGCACATAACAAATGCTTCGGGCTGCCTAGTCAATGTTTGAACACGGTTCTGTGTTTGCTTGTAGCTCCATCCCTGCTGCTGTTATTCAGCAGACAGCTGCAGCTCAGATGTTTATTTCTAAACTGACTTCAACAGATTAATTTGACATTTATGTCAGTTTTCTACTGCTAAGTGTGTTTGTCTTTTACGTGTCTTTTAAAGAAAAAACTTTTTTAGATGCATGCTGTTCATACGCAGCACTTTGAATTGCACAGCAGTTAAATTTAACAGTAAAGTTAAAGTGAATTAATGAATAATTATATGCTGAGCAGAAAAAGAGCGATCAGGAGGAAGGGGTTTTATGGAGAAATCTGTTCTGCTTTTCCCTCTGATGTCCTCTGGCTGCTCCACATCAACTCTCTGTGATTTACAAAGTTTACTGATGAACAGCAAAATAAACTGCTGCCAGCTGTAGCTGCTGTTAGCTAATGTTAGTTCAGTTTGTTAGACAGGCTGCTCAGACTGTGCACTCAGAGCACAGAGGGAGTGTTAGTGTTTGTACCACAGGCGTTTTGGCCCACATTGAAGAGGAGGTTTACAAGCCTTGGGCACAGAAGAATGCTGATAGCATTTGAGGTCACTACATACTGACATTACAAAAGCACAATAATAAATATCAATAAAAAGTATCTAAAACAGTTCTAAGTTTAAAGATAACTTAAAAGCACATAAAGGCTAAAACCTGTTAAATGGTTATACAATATGTAAAAAAACAAAAACAAAAAATATTTAGCAACCATTGGGCTGACTTTCTCTGTATCTGAGGTAGAACAGGTACGTTCACCCTAATCTGTTAAAAGGTTGATCTACATGATGTATTATTTGGGCATACTTATTGTATGCTTAGACAGTGTGTTACCTACAGTAAACATCAGCCAGCAAGCTTTCAGTTTGGAGAAGCGGACAGATGTTCCAGCAAGGAGGTACTGTAGAACAAAGCACTGTGTGGACAGGGTCAGCACAAAAAAGGTGTATTAAAAAAGTCCAACTTGTTTATGTGGCTGAAACACATAAAAGATCTGCAGTGTAATATGCACACTGCTGTCTACTGTAGGAAGCACACTGACTATGCATATGCACCTCATACAACTCTTCAAAAAACCTGAACTATTCCTTTAGGAATGAAAACTTCCTAAAGAAGTAGGGGGATGGATGATGTGAGTACATGTGATCTGCAGGTCAGACCCTGACAGCTGTACCTGCCTTAAAAAAATTGCAGAATTTGTCTTTAAACACCTCCCCAAATCCTACAGAAAAAGTGAGACCCATACCTGCAATAAACAGAGTTATCTGTCAGTTGTGCGTCATCTGTCAGTTGTGAGTCTCACACTTCATTAAAACAACTTCAGATAAGGACAGAGGCTGGAGGAGTGTCAGACTCTTATGACGACAGTCAGCCAACTCCAAAGTCTTTACAGTTGACCTTTGCACAACTTCCATCTCTGATATTGACATATGTCTTAATCACCCACGTCTTCAAGTACGACCTTTGAATCTGTCATATGTGTGTGTATTATAGAGAAACTGCTTATATGCCTCCACCCTGACAAATGTTGAGGTGTGTATGTGTGCACTAAGGGAGAGAGGAGACTGATTAGCGCCAATGAACTCCTCGCCTAAAAAATACCATCTGTCCGTGAGGCGATCAGCTGATCCATCAGAAACTTCTTGCCCACTGTGTTCATAGTTCTTCCGATGTACAGAAATAAACAAGGGTAAAGGATTAAAGGCAATCTGGCAGTTATCAAAAACACAACACGTTGTTCACATCAAAGAACATTTATATTGTTCTCATAAACATGTTTTTATCTTTCTTCAGTAAAACATTACTTATTAAAAGATTAAGAGAGACTGTGCTGTAAGATTTAAAGCGATGTAACACCCAATTGTTAAGAAGTGTTTTACTGCCCTCTCTGGTTAAAAGTTTCAGTTTGTAGTTTTACCTCTGTCCAAACCTTCATCTTCATCATTAATATTTTGTAGCACAATGTGTGTACAGTACTGTTAACAAAGTAAGACAGTCACCCAAGAGATATCACGACATGGCTATAAACATCCTATGTTTATAGATCTTACCTGGATGTGTGTGTGTATAGTTGGGTGTGGTCAGAAACGTACCTTGTTGCACCTTTAAGCAGAGTGATGTCCTGAAGTGCACCTGCACATCACTGCGCCAAGTTGAGACGTTAAACCACTGGAGGTCAGCACGATATTCAGGGTATCACATTTTGAAAAAGATGATCATATTTTTGTTGTTGCGGATTTAATTTCTCAGAAGATGACTTAAAAGATTTAGAGAATCAAACATGGTCATCTTATTCTAATGGACTTGTACTGAAACACTGGTCTGCAAACATTATCACAGAACAAACTCTGACAGGGTGAGTCATAAAATTCCAGTGCATTGGACACTGCAGCCACACCTGGTCCGGTAAGCACAGTGCACCACCTATTACTGCTAATCCAAAAGAGGAGTCGCCTGTGTTCAGAGGAAACACCGTGAAAAAACGAGGCTAATCCCAGCAAACTACCACAGACTACAGCTGACCACTCAGCACAAGACTCTTTTGTCGTTTTCACGGATCTACAACCAAGTCCAGTGGCCCCTGAAGTTAATCTTCTTGAAGAACATTCAACATCTCCCCCCTCCATCTATTATAATACCACTAAACACAAACAAGGCCTCCAAGACACATCCAGGTATGATCCTCCTGACTCTGCAATAGCTGCTTCCTCCAGGCTGTCAGACTCCTCACCCCCAGACTAGTCACTTTATAGCCTACCTCACCAGACTACTTGCACCTTACAAGAAACAGTTTATATAAATATCCTCACACACACTGCTACAGCTGCTTCTATACTCTCATTTTATTTAATTTATACTTTCTATTCTTTTGTAATGGTTCTGTACAGTTGTCCTGCCTTTTGCCCAACATGCTTGTACTTGGTTTTCTCTATTCTTGTTTTGCCCCTTATGTGCAGTCTTAATGTTTGCTTCACTCCCAATGAATGTTGCACCATTCTTCAGTTGACAGTTTAATGTCAGCGCTGAGGAGACCAAAGACATTCTCCTCGAACACAGTATGACATATTTCACATCTGGAAAAACATTTACATTTCTCTGGACCTCCTCCATTGTTCTCTCTAAACAGCGTTTTATGGTCCCCTTCTGACCTCATCCTTCACTGATCCTAAGGTGACATAAACAACATTGTTTTGTCATGCACAGATGTGTGCAACATACTTCTACACAGAACCCAAACTTTCGTCACATGCATCTTAAGTTAACATAGATGCATCCTAACAATCTGACACAGCAGATCCTGTTTACTCCACCCATATATACCAAAATTATACCATATTGTATAATTTACCATACTGTTCAAGGAAGTTCCCAGAGGAAAGGATTTCCTGACACAGCTATTACAGAGACCATTCATCATCATTAGAGCTGTATTCAAATAAAAACTTTTCTGCAGAAGTTTTTGATTCTAACAGAATCATCATCACTGTTGCACAGCTGCGGATTAACACTGCAGAGACAGCATGAATTCCCCTCTGTATCCCACATACAGTCAGTCACAAGTACCAGTCCATTGCATTATGTACAATGATGCCTTACATTTCATTGATCCTGAGGCCAGTCATTCAGTCATGGGTGGAGCATCAGCATCCAAAGTTGATGGTGCTATTACCACATTGTGATAACGACTTCTCCCCTGGCACAGTTTCTCTTTCTCTGTCTAACCTGTCCTCCTCCAGTTTTGGACTTCCCAGACCTGCTGATGATTAAAGCTTTGTGGTTTTCAGATAAATTAGCAGTTGAGAACTATTTTAACCCTCATGAAGGTTCAAAGCACAGTCACATTCATGAACCAGCTCCTTGACCTTTTGTGATTGTAGCTAACTGTTAGCTACCTCAGGCAGTGTGGCTAACAGTAGGAGTATAATAAGAGTATTGCATGTTTTTTATCAAGAAAAAAAAGTTTCATTTTCTTATTGTGAATTCTTATCTTATTACGTCTTTTCTAAAACTCAACAATAAAAACAAAACAAATGCCATTTTTAGCATTTAGATGACCTCTATGATTTATGCATTTTTAAAGGCTCTTTACACACGTAAATCTGTTATGATGCAAACACTGTAGTAGCATCAACAATTATGTCAACATTTAAAAATATATACTGTAGCTGCACAGACTTCTACGCTACATGTTGATACAATTTATGCTGTTTTTCCTTTCATTACATAAATGTTTTTTTTTAATCACCTGACCTGCCAAAACTAAACAAAAGCAGTCGATCATAAATAAGCTGCTGTAGATGTACAGTACATCAAGTCAAATTTACAGTCACTGTGTAAAACTACTGGACAGTATACAGTAAATTGTCAGGTATCAAATTTACACACACAGTTCAGGGTTCATATGATAAAAATATAAAACATATATTTCATAATAATCACAGTCATGCAATTTTTTTCAAAGGTACCTCAAAGTAAGAAGCTGAAGACAAAGAGATTATTTGGCTTGACAACAGAGTAGCTGGTCTACAGATTAAGGCAAAGTTTATGCAGGTTAATATAATATAGATTTAAAAACAGCAACTGTTTATTGAAGCTGTTTCACATTAATAATGATTCTTTCATGTCAAACCAGAAACTAAACACTAAAAGGGCACAGAAATAAAATAGTGCAACAGCATGACAAAATGATCCTGGAATTTTGGAAATTAATATTTCATTTCGTGTCTTGCTGATTGCCCTGTTAATGGCAGCAGTTACGCTCGTGCCTAAGTTGTGACAAAAAGAAAAACACTACTATCAGCAGTATTAGATATGACAGGCAGTGAACCGCTTCTCATCCCTGAATGCTTCCGCAGGAGTGCACTTCATTCTGACATAAATAAAACAAACAAACTGGACAGACACATTAAAACTCTCCAGACATGAAGGGAAAAGTGTTCCAGCACTTCAACTTAAACATCCACAACTCCTCTGAAATCAGATACAGACGTGGTCGGTTTAGACTTAAGAGAGGGAAAAAAACCCGACTAACAAAATGTTTTACAGCCTTGCAACATTTTGCAAAATGTGGAAAAGTTTCAACATGAAAAAAAACAAACAAAACGTTCTTTTGTCTCCAATGAACGACTTCACAGTTGAGCGTGAACTCTGGTCTTCAAGTTTTCTCCTCCACAGGTTTGGATAGTGGGGGCGCTTCCTGCAGGCTGCTATCCTGTCAACACACCAGAAACCAAAACACACATCAATATAATCAATATCACTTCATTTTTTAACTAGTGAGCAAGTAGAAAACTCTGACAGACACAATGAACAACACGAGCAGAGGACTGGTGGAGATGAGTTTTGATGTATACTATATGTGACAAACAAATCCATTATTTAGAATTTAAGGCTGCTTTTATAATTTGATAATACAGTACAGAAGAACAATAATGAAGCACTTTAAAGCACAGACGATGTTAAATGTGGCTGACTTACTCTGTGTTTGAGGTAGGATAGATATGTGTCCCACCCTAAGGTGATAAAGTTGATGTACACAACGCGGAATTTGGGCGAGAGGAAGTAGAAGTTGATCATCTGAGCCGCAGGCCAAACACACCAGTCCGCCTGTGTACAAGAACAACATAGATTAGCATAAACAAACCTGAGTCGATTACCCAGCACAAACAAGGTTAGAAACTGAGAAGAGGGGTGAAGCCTACTCATACGGAGATCAACACTGGGCACCAGCCAAATGTCTGTAATAACTGCTCTGCACGCTCTGATTCTGAGGGTTGGATTTGTATCATTTTCAGCTGGCAAGCTACTGAGATTTGTTTTTACAAATGTGACTGAGCGGAGCCGCTGACAGTGAGTACTGTTTTATAGTGAATGTTAACTGCAGAGACAGACAGCGGTCATGGATTATGTTTTAGAAAGTTGTTACTGTAACCTGGAGATTCCTGAAGGTATAGCATCATGATAATTTCCTTAGATTCACAGTGAATAAGCATGTGAAACCTACTCAGAGTAAGTTAGTGATTGATGCAGATGTACAGGCATTTGCATTAGAAGGGATACACTGTATGTTTCGCTTCATTCTTCTCTAAACTAAGCAGCAAATAATTATATTGATTGGTCCCTGTGGACATATAAGTAGAACGTAGCAAACATAGTCCTTCACGTTTGGAAAGCTGAACAGAAGTCTGGACTGACAGACATGTTCAGTTTAAATTACAGTAACAACATTAATTTCTCAACAATAGTTAAGAACAAAGAACTTAAGAAGTAATGGGTGATGGATGATGTGAGTATGTGTGATCTGCTGCTCCAGATCTGCAGGTCAGACCCTGACAGCTGTACTTGCCTTATAAAATTCCCAGAATTTGTCTTTAAACTCCTCCCATCCTTCGGATAAAGTGTGTCCCTCCATGAGACCCATACCTGAAATAAACAGAGTTGTCTGTCAGTTGTGCATCAGTGCCAGGTGTTATGAAAACTGTTTACTGTTTCAGATGTTTTGAATCATAAGTGTACATGAGTTCCTACTCCTCACATGTTCTGTTTTCACTTCTCTAATATGACTTTGTTGCTAAGGCTGGCAGGGTAAGGTAAAGTTCAGGTTAATGTATAAAGACAAGAAGTCCAGAACAGAACAAGGGTCAGAGAGGTGACATTTAAATTGGGGAAATGCTGACTACTGATTAAAGGAAACTAAGAAGACTTATGATGTATCTATGGGAGGAGTCCGAGACAGCCCATTAAAGAGTGTATAAGATCCAACTGTTAGAGTTCCACAGGGAGCCTTTTTCTCTGTAACCCCTTCTGTGTGCTGCACTGTTAAACGCTCCTTCTTGTACAAGAATAATAAATTTAACTTAACTTTGGTACTTCGAATCCAGTCTTCCTTACTGAAGGGTCATTTGAAAATTCTTATAAACACCAGACTTTATTTAAACAGCTTCAGATAAGATATAACAACGGTAAGTCAACTCCGAACTCTTTACAGACGACCTTTGCACTCTTTCCATCTCTGATATTGACCTATGTCTTAATCACCCACATCTTTAAGTACAACCTTTGAATCTTTACACTATTGTATTACGATTATGAGTGTCATAGTAAAACTGGTTGTGTCCTGTTCTCTCCTCACCTAAAAAATACCACATTCCAATTGTTGGTGAGGCGATCAGCTGGTCCACCAGCACTTTCTTGCCCACCGTGCTCATAGCTTTTCCAACATACACTCTGTCAAGCCAGCTGTACCAGTAGTGCAACAATGGACCCATCGAGCAGCCCACCATAAACATGCAACCTTTAAAGGGGAAAGAAAGAAGAGGAAAAAAATTCAACACATTGTACACATCTTCTCCAAAAACCTTTTACTCTTTATTTAGACATGATGGTGTGAGTATAGTGTGTTTCATTCTGTTACGGAGATGTTTATATCCATAAATATTTTTGTTGTAAACCCTTTATAAACCACACCCACCATGATGTCACAGAGTCCTGGAGTACACCTGCACATCACTACACCAGAGATCAGCAAAAACAAGATCTTCAGGGTGTGTTAAGTTACTTCTAATTGCTATTATAATGATTGTTGTTTTAGATATCCACATTAATGGTGATTTATCAGACACATGACAATTAGTTGGACTGCACATAGAAACCACTACCTAGATGAAGATAAGATAATAATTTGTGGAATAAAACACTGTATACTGAAGTGATTGTGTAACTTGTTTATTTTCATATACTTGAACTGGGACTCATTCTGGTCTGTACTTTGCTGTGTGTGCACAGTTAGAAAGACATAAATTCATTCTAACAAAACACCCTGACACCGACACACAGCACATCCTGTTTATTTTAGCTTCGTATCAAAATATAAAGAGTCTTACCAAATGTTGAATCATACCATACTGCAGATGATCTTATTCAATACAAGGCTCTTGACTAAATGTATTTGCAATAAGCTATTTAAATTCAGCTGAACGTGAATCCAGAGTGTTTGCAGAGGCGGTTAGCCCTTCAGCTCCTGACACAGCTAAATCTTTAATAACCATTAGAGCTGTAAATCAAATACAAGTTTCAGTTCACAAATGAAAATGTTTTGAGATGCTGTAAGAGCAACAAAAGTTTGACTTATTGCTACAGATTCACCACTGTTACTAAAACAGCATATATCCTACTCTGTGTCCCACACACTGTCCGTCTGATGCCTCTACAGTTCATGTCACTGAGCCTGAGGTCAGTCATGGAGCAAAGCACCAGCACCTCCAGGGTGATTAATGTTCTTCCCACACTGCAATAATAACATCCTTTTCTGTCTTACCTGTCCTCCTCCAGTCTCGGACTCTGTCTGGCTCCTTGCTGATCTCCCGGCTCTGCTGCAGCATGTCTCCCAGTGCCAGCATACCTCCTCCACTCAGCGTGTTGGTGAGCAGCAGGTATCGTCCCTGGAATAACGGCCTCCAGGAGAACCGTATCCGGACTAGAAACTCTTTACCCGCCCGGGGGAGCATGACGTTTGGACTGCAGAGAGAGCGCTATCATCTGCAGAAGAAAAACAGACATGAATATAAATATGAAAAAACAATAATCCTCTTTATTTCACCAGGCTGCAGGGTGATAAATGTGTAAAACACACAGCACATATATAATTTACAAGAAGGCTGAAGGCTGTGAACTTATGGCTGCGCCTTTCAAAATAAAAGTACAGAACAAAATACATTTACAACCATAACTGAATATAAAGCCAGAGTATAAAAACTATGACACACTTATCAAATAATGTAAAACAAATAAAGCCTCTCGTGGTGAAATAATCATTTCACTTTGGTTGCATCATTCTAGACTCTAGAATGATGCAACCAAAGCGAAATGATTATTAGAATCTAGAGAATGTAAATCCATATTAAAGTTATACTCTGACTGAGGTATTTACACATATATACTCTATACTTAACCACTATATACTATAGTGGTTAAGCTGCAGTTGTTTATGTCAGACAGTTGAAGGGGTCAAAGTTCAAACAGACTGTTAACCGTTAGCCGTTACTTTAAACCGGTATTAACGGCTCGGCTGAACAAACTATGACACCGGAGAAACCCGGTAACCGTCCCGTGTACGGTCTGACACCACACAAACACTGACACTGACGTTTTGTGTGAGAGACGGCAGCTTTAAAATCACTGCTTGTTGTATAACGACACATGTAACAGCGGTCGTGGTGTGGAGGTTTCCCCCTTTAGCTGCCTCAGTCTGACCGCTGCCTGTTGTTATTGGTTACTGGTGCTGAGATAAACTTCACTGTATCTTACCTGAGCCCTGAACACAGCCACGGCCGAGAAGTGCTGCTGTATGAACCACACACACAGACACACACCTGAGAGGAAACAGAGCTGTTTTACCGAGAGGACGTTCAACGTGTGAGCGCCACCTGCTGGTCCGGAGGATCCACTGTCACAACACAGCTCCACGACGCAGCAACTGGGGCCACAATTTGTTTGTGTTTATGTCGCAAAATATAATAAAAATATTATTTAAAAGAAAGCCTTTTAAACAACTTAATAACACACAGAAAAGATGTACAGTGAAAAGGTCAATGCTGCTGTACAGTTCAAGTGACACGTTTGAGCACCAATAGACCTTTCTCACAGCAGACATTGTGATATGAAACAGTAGTTAAACACAGGTGATACCAATGACACTAATTAAGGTCAGACAGAGTCAGGGTGCTGCTGTGGTGAGGGGGTTGGCTCACTGGAAAGTTTCTGCTGCACTACAGTTTATTTGTAGTGCAGCACTACATATTACTCACAAAATGGATATTGCTAACAAATTAAATAAATGAATAAACAAAAACAGGGTTGAATTATTGCAATAATATAATAACATTTAAAAACAAACAAACAAACAAGAGAATTAAATAAAAAGGAAATTATTATATTATATTCAGATAAACACATTTTAACACGTAGTGAAAATTAATATTTTTTAACAATGGGGGTGGAGGGTTAGGGTTGCACCCATCCCCATTTATATTTTTCA